>NC_062540.1:20457302-20542302 GCF_022655615.1 Tachysurus fulvidraco
GAAGAAATTTACTCCTCCACTTTCTTTTTCTTTGCTTCCTTCTGTATTTGTCTTAGTTTTCTTCCCTTCTTTCTTTCTTGCTTGCTTTCTTTTGGTTCACGACTTCTTTCGTTTTGATCGTCTTCTTTCTTTACTTTATTTCTGTCTTACCGTTGTCTTCTTCCTTTCTCACCTTGACCACTTTCTTTCTTTCTTTCTTTCTTTCCACTTTTTCCTTCTGCCCAACTTTCCCTGTTGCAGTCTTTTTTTTTCTGTCTTCCGGTTTATGTCTTTTCTACTTCTTTCTCACCTTTCTTTTCTATTCATCACCATCTACTTAACTACCAAAGTTCTCCACAATTAAAAAATAAAAATGATACTAACAACAAATTTTAAAAGCCAAATAAAATTTAGCCGTGTATAAAAGATCATCATCAGTTACCACGATCCACATTCGCATCATATTTAACAAATGAATTTGTAAATGTAAAACCATTCTGATCGCCACTTTGCTGTCACACATACAACATGTCATCGATGTCTTTTCTTTCTTCAGAAAAAAATTTTCACCCTCTCTCTGCCTTACAGGTCTCCAAGGAGTACGCGGCTTTGTTAAAGACGGACGTGACGGTGCACCTGGAGACCCAGGTGAGCCTGGAGAACCTGGCAGGGCAGGAAGTACAGGGCATCAAGGACCCCCGGGAATCTGCGACACAACAGCGTGCCAGGGCACGGTGCCTCATGGGAAATCATCCAACCCTAAAAACCATTAAACGTAGACGCCGTCGTCTTTTTAGAAACACACCCCAAGGAACGAAGATGGAGCGAGAAATGGTGGTTCATGTTTGGAGTGTTTTTAAAGAACTGCAAACATTGAATACGATGAACAGGGATGAGTGAGATCAGAGACTTCAAACCAAGACTCAACTGTTGAAATCTAAAGAGCTTTTGAAGTACAAATTTGTGTAGATGTGTAAAAAAAAAAAAGCAACGCAAAGAAAAGAAAAAACATAAATTACTGAAATTGTGAAAACTGGTCAGAAATGTAAGTGTGTACACTAAAAAAGTTACTCTTTACAGTGTCTGATTGCATCAAATCTCTATGTACAGAATCCTGTTATGCAACAACTCTGACTTTCTTGACTGAAAAGGGGAGAAGCTTTGACCATCGTGGTTCTTTTGGACCGAAAAGAACAAACGTTCTGTCAAAATCCGTCAGAGAAATGAGAACGCATCAGCTTTGATCCCGGTGCATCGCTCAGTACGTTGAATCATTTTGTATATTAATGCCAAATAGTATTTTACAAGTTTTCAGTATGTTTTTTTATGCCAGTTTTCAATCTGTTCGTATTGTTTCAGCTATCGTTCATTTAAAAATTTTAATTTGTTAGAAAACAAATCCCATTTTGACCAAAAAAAAATAAAAACGATCCCGAAAGCATCGACATGGATGCTTGACGAACTGTTTACCGTACAATAAACTCTGCTGGAGTTTTCACTTGTCTGAAATGTCCAATTCATCCCACTATGTACTGGTGCTGTAAACTATTAAATATCCATGACTTTAAAATACTATTTATTATGTGTGGGTGACTGTTGTATGTACAGTGAAACTCTACAGCACCGTGTTGTAAGAAATAAAAACTGAATAAAGCCACTTTTCAGTAAAAAAAAAAAAAAAAAGTCACTTTTCCTTTAGACGTCTAGTCTGTTAGGCATTCACCTAAAGCAAAAAAAAAAAAAAAAAAAAAAGAAATGCATAACCGCTTATTAAAACAAAGAAAGTAAGAGTACAATGAATGTTTTTTTTTCCTTTTGAAATACTATATATTTATTAATATATGCACAGAAATACAAGCCTTAACAGAACACGCACGTTTAATTTTCGAAGATTTAACAATATGATGAAGCTAAATTGTGCTTTGGAACTGTTTTATGGAAAAACAACACCATCTATGCTGTGATATATGCGAAAGGTCCACACACAGGAAGTCAGAAACTACTGTAAGAACTAATTTTATGGGTAAGTTACGGGCTAGACTAAACCGTACGCTTTGTGACGGCGTGTATATAAGAATATAAAAGAAATAAATATATTCTATATGTTATATAAACAATTATATTCTTTTTTTTCTTTTTTTTTTAAATGTAGACCCTGTATCGTAGCCTTGTTAAATAGGAATAAATTAAACAATAGATCAGACTGTATCGTCGAAGACTAAATAAAAACAAGGATTACTAATGCAAAATTAGTTGCAGATACAGTAAGTCACTCCTTGGATGTTGCATTCTCACATTTTGTGGCATCGTCGGCACAGCTCGGCTTGATCCGGACACCGGTTGTCCCGCAGAACGTTTTCTGAAAGCCCTGAAGCAGAAGAGCAGATAAAAACAAAAATGTTACGAGACTAAAATACCGGACTGTTTATGGGTATTAAAGTGTATGCATCTACTTATTAGGGACAGCTATCTTATGTTCACATCATTAATCAGACTGGGGAAGGGGAGGGGATCAATGACAAAACAAAAAACTCCAGGAAATAGTAACTCTTTAATTACAGAAACTCAACCAGTCTTTACAACTGTGGTGTACAGAAAAGATCTTCAAATCTTAAGGTGGCCAGTGGCCTTTTCTCCTCATTCTGATATTTGATGTGTAAAATAAATAAAGCTCTCTGTATCTGCACGATTTTACACACCGCTCTGATTGATGCTGCTTAATTTCATCATTTGCTAAAAGAATAATTGAATGAATACTTCAACAGAGAAATTGTGTATGTTTTAATACACACACATATAACTGAACTGGGGGAAGTCGTGGCCTAACGGTTAGTGTAATGAGTCTGTCTGTGTCTTGCCCTGCTGTTAATTGTTTGCACCGCTCACTCGTTTGTTGCCATGGACACTCATTGACCTCATTCATTCCCTCTCGTTTGTTGTCTTAGTTACTCATTGTCTCTGCTTTGTCATTGGTTCCTGTCTGATATATATATACACACTGTTTGTTCACTTCCCTGGTGCTAGTCGTTGTCTATGTTCCTGTTAGCTCTGTGTTCTGCCTTGTTTTGCCTGCCTACCTGTTTGTTTGTTTTGCAGTTTAAACATTTATTAACCAAAAACAAGTGTGTGTGTGTGTGTGTATGTGTATATATATATATATATATCTCAGACAAGAACCAAAGACAATGAGTAACTAAGACAACCAACAAGAGGGAATGAATGAGTTCAATGAGTGTCCATGGCAACAAACGAGTGGGTGGAGCAAACAATTAACAGCAGGGCAAGACACAGACAGACTCATTATTGTTAGAGAGATTGACTCCTAACCCTAAGGTTGTGGGTTCGTGTCTCACCAAACCCCCAACTGCTCCCCAGGCACCGCAGCATAAATGGCTGCCCACTGCGCCGGGTGTGTGTTCACGGTGTGTGTGTTCACTGCTGTGTGTGTGCACTTTGGATGAGTTAAACACAGAGAACAAATTCTGAGTATGGGTCACCTTACTTAGCCGTATGTCATGTCACTTTTCACTTCACTTTAATACACATAAGTAGTATGTATATGTACAATAGTGTGCATTCTGCATAGATGTTTGTAGATAAGACAGAATAAGGAGATGATCTGCTATAATGTAGACCCTGGACCTGTTTTAGGGAGTCTCCGTAGATCTCTCTGATGTATTTGAGATAGGCGATTGTCCACTGAAGCGTTGTGGCTGTGTCCGTATCAGAGTTGCAGTACGGTACCAACGTGTTCAGCTCATTGCAACACAGACGAATTCTTTTCCTGAAAATCGGTACGGCGTCTTAGTCGTAAAACTCGCTGTCGTTCTTAACATGAATATAGAAATGCTTAAGTTTATGGTTTTTTTTGATGGCTGCTAGAACGTCCTGAATATTGATACAAACCCAAACATAATTTACTCTAATTTAACCTTTTTTTACATAGTACTGGTTACCTCTGCATTAAACAGCATCCTTACCTGCGGTCTCTCTCTTTGAAGTTGTGTTTCTCTTTACGCTGATTAACCTTTATAGGAGGTCGGGCTGTCCCACCCGATTTACCGGCAGGCAGAGTGCTGTCCAGTTTCCATTTTCCTGGCCCCTGTATTATATTTCGATCCCGGACTTGCAATTTTCGGGCTCCCTGCCTCTTGGCTCGCTTCATGGCTTTTTGAATTATGTCATCTTTTACACGGAGAGAAATTTGACAAAGTAAAGGAAGATAGAGATTGTAGTCCTGTAAGCTCACAGAGAAATTTTAACATCATATTAAAGCCTTTGGATCATGCAGTTTCTCTTGTGCTTGCATCAAGAATTGGGGAACTAGAAAATAACACTTGCAACTCTTTTGTGATTTTTACTTTATAACTTCGTTTTTTTTTTATTTACAACTCGTTTATCGAAAATAGTACGTGTAGCAGTGCGGTGACTGAGTTTTTGAACGATACCCACTTTCAATGTTAATGACCAGCTCCTCGTTAGTCGTGTCGGTGTATATGATATACGGGGAACTTGGCACGGAGTCAGCAGTCTTACTGATGCTCAGCTTCTTGGATGCGTTGTCTTCAGGATGTTTGCTGCAATCCACCAGCTGACAGCAATTACCCTAGAACACAGAGTGGCTTAGTGAAGTACGAATATGATGGTATGCAATGAAAATGTTACACTATTAATGGCAAGAGATTAAAGGCAATATACCAAAATTATCTTATCGTGGTAATTTGGCACTGGAAACTTTCCACTGGCCTCCAGTAGCAAATATTCCAGGCTTTCAGCACATGCTTTATATTATTAACATTATCATTTATCATGATCATAATATAGGAAATGTCAGCATGTGACTGAAATAGGAGACAAATGATCAAAAACCACCAAGTTCTGTTAGTTGCCAGTAATACTGGTTCTTGTTTTTGGGTTTGTTTCATCACACACACACACACACACATACTTGATTGCCTGCGTATGAATGCACTACTACAGCCGACTTCTCTGCTTCAGAACTCACTTCTGCCTGTGAATGAACTGCGATACCTGTGATGTCCGTAGAGTTGCAAAGTATCGACAAAAATCTGCAAAGAAATGAATTTCATTTTGACAGCGTGGCACCAACGACAACCTACTCTTCGTGTTATAATGACCCATTCTGCTGATGAGAGATATTAAGCAAATTTCTTTAACTACATACAAATAATTTGAGTTCCAGTTGTTTCTCCATAACTGAAGGCTTTTTATGACTTCCATGTACACTTTAGCAAAGCTTTGTTTACCTTTTTCCATCGCTGTAGGAAAATAAATGACGAGGGCATTTTCAGCCATACAAGCATTTAAATTACAAAAAAAAGAAAAAAAAAGCTACATTTTCTTTGTTCGTTTGATAGAATGGTGAAACCCAGACCAACTAAATAGCAACAGATTGGTTTTTCTCTGATTTGACATCATCGAACAGCTTAATAGACGCGAAGTGCACGAGGGTAACCTGCTAAATTAAAAGTGTGTTAAAAGATTTTAACAAAAACCTGAACCAAAAAAATGGCTGACCTCTGCTCCCTCCAATTCCTCCTTCAAGAGCATAGGAACCTAATGTCTCCATATATTACTTTGTTTAAATTAGTTTAATTTGGCTAATTTTTATTTTAATATTTAATATTTTAATATTTTTTAACAAATGTTACAGATATGTTGGCAGAAAATCTAAACAATATAGAGGAAAGTGCTGAATAAAACATAAGTAAATATTACGTATTCAGTACTGCAGCCTGTGCTCCCTGTTTTTCGGTTAAATCGCTCGAGTTGCAAGCGAATCTCTTCTCCAAACAAACCCGTGCGGGTGGGTTAGGTCTTGAACCAAGGTCCATTCGGTTTCTCTCTCTTACTGCTTCCCTGATAGACCTGATGTTTGTCTCCTCGGAGCTGGGAACCTCACCACTGCAGAGTGGAGTGCTCTGTCCTAAACAACTGGTGTTACTCACATCACTGTAAAGCAGCATTTTAACTTCCTTACTGTCTTCTGGTCCCTGGTTATTAGGTACCGAAACAAACAGCTCATCTGTGGCTAAAGAGGATGAAGAAGATGCATCTGGATGACACGCAGGTGACGTGTATGGAGATGGAGACATCTTGCAGCTCTTTTCACTCTCGCAGTCTTTAGAAGACGGTGGATTTCCCTGGACCTCTTCGGCACCGTCCTGAGCTATCATATGGGATTGAATGAGGTGCTGAAGGTGTGTGTATTCAACCTTGGTCATTTCCATAAGGTTGATCACCTGAGCTTGGTCACATCCCTTCTGACTGACGATCATGTTCACAGGTTCAGATAGGTACTGACCCGAAGGAGGCATCACATGTGATGTCTTACCTGATACTGGCATGGTCATGCTATAAAATAACAAAAATATATATATAAAAAAAAAAACAATAACAACAACAACAAAAATAATAATAATAGTAGTAATAATAATAATAATAATAATTATTATTATTATTACGACAACAATGATAATAAAAACAATAACAACAACAACAATGATAATAATAATAATAATAATTATTATTATTATTATTATTATTACACCATTATTATTATTACGACAACAACAATGATAATAAAAACAACAACAACAACAACAACAACAATAATAATAATAATAATAATAATAATAATAATAATAATAATAATAATAATAATACGTTCCTGGCTTTTGCAAAAGGCACATTGTTGGTAAATGTTAAATGTTTGAACTCAAAAGTATTTTTTGAGACCAAACAAACTAAAAATCTTCATTATTAAACTGATATATTTAATTATTTTAAATCTAAAATTCATATCTGGATTTCAAGACATTTCTATCAAATTACATAAGATATATTTATGGGATTAATATTTGGTTGATAAATTAATTAAACAAATGATAAACAAAATACTAACAACATATTGACCTTTTTTTTTTGTCACACGTCTCGCGCAGCCTGACAGGATTCCCGCGCTTACAGTGACCCGACGTCTCGCGCAGCTACAAAGTTAGCTCAAAATGCTAACATGACTTAATCCTGTCATAACATAACTTAATCCTGTCATAACATAACTTAATCCTGTCATATAATCATTTACACAGGAATTATACAGTTAGAAACTTTTTACCATTTAGTAACCCAGTTCATAATTTCACATTTGTTCCACTTTTATACGACTTTATTACTCTCAAATAAAAGAAAAATATCAAATTGCAGCTAGCTAAAACGTTTAGCTACGTTTGGTGACGTTTTCTGATTTTAAAAAACAAACCTAAAACAGATGGCGAATCTCGAGCAGTCGATAATAATAATAATAATAATAATAATAATAATAATAATAATAATAATAATAATAATAATAATAATAAACTCCCATCACTTACTTTCTGTCACGAATTGTCTAATCAACTTCAATTGTGTGACGTCAGGCACCGGCTCGAGGTTGCCAGGGCTTTTTAAATCCCGCTTGTTCACAGTCAGCACTGAACTGTACCTAAACCTAAACTGTACCATAAATTTGTATGAGCTTCACTTTATACGGTTATTTAATAGACGTTATTTAAATGTGCACAATCAATATTCTGTATATTTAGAATAAGTATCCATTTATAAAGGTGGATTCTTGTTTATATCGAGGATTTCTTTATACATGTGTTGACCCCTGACCCCAGGCGCTATACTTTACCTTGGCTTTTGGTGTGAAATCCATTAAAATGTATTTTCCTTATGCACTTAGTGAAAGACACCTAAATTAATTCATCAGATAAATATCGTAACCCTTCATCTCCGCATCCAGATTTCATGAGTTCATGTTTATTTTTAAAAAAAACAAAAAACTCAGGATTTCTGGTAGTTCCCAGAATATCTAAGTCTACTAAAGGCGGTAGAGCGTTTTCGTATTTAGCTCCCAAACATTGGAATAGTCTTCCTGATAGTGTTCGGGGCTCAGACACACTTTCCCAGTTTAAATGTAGATTAAAAACTCACCTTTTTAGTCAGGCGTACACATAATACATCCCATAATATTGTCTCTGTTACATCAGACTTTCAAATATTATGAACATTAGATATGTTAATGCTTCTCCACTGCTTCTCTATTTCTACCCATCCTGAGGCATCTAGAGATTATATCATCTTCCGTGCGATGAAGATTTTGGACCTCCACTAAGATGAGGACGACCCTGTGAGAATCCTGAGGCATCTAGAGATCTACCAGCTCCAGTTAGACTCTGCGATACTAAGGAGATGTGAACTCCATGTGAACTTTTACATCACTACAACATTTATCAGACTGTATATTTATAATCACACCCTCCAGTGTCACCCAGATGAGGATGAGGTTCCCCTTTGAGTCTGGTTCCTATCAAGGTTCCTTCCTTTACCATCTAAGGGAGTTTTTCCTTGCCACTGCTGCCTGAGTCACCTCAGACTTGTTCATCGGGGATAAATACATACACATTGTGAACTAATTATATCTAATTTTATTCTATTAATCTTTATATTAACCTTTTGTTCTATGTTTATGTTCTGTAAAGCAGCTTTGAGAAAATGTCAGTTGGTAAAAGCGCAATACAAATAAACTTGAATTGAATTATCTGATGCAAATCAAGACTTCTGTACAAATACATTAGTTTTGTGAGTTATGACCAATCATACCGCCTGACATCAACTTTCAGTTCAAATTTTATTTTCAATTCATTAAATGAATACGGTCTTAAATTAAAATGAAAAAAATTAACATTAAAAATAACCAGAAAATGTAATCCAATAAAAACACTTTTAAAGTAAAAACAATAGTACCAGATTTTATATTTTCAAACTTTAATAAAAAGTCACCACTACAAATGATGCCTTATGATCCTTCATGTGAGATTATTGACAATCACTGCTTCATTGCACTGCTTCTGTAGGAAAGTTTATAAAACGTAAAAACGTATGAACCTAAATGTACACCAGTATTTACAACTGTTTCAAAAATCATTCAACTTCAACACACACAGAATTCACAATTTATTTGTAATTAAATCTGTACACCTACAAAAACTGACAACTCCATCTATACATATATACACTGTTTTGAGTTTATTTGGTATACAGATATAATGCATAATAAACTGGAAACTCAGTGTCAAAGAATTTCTCAGAAACAAACTCCCCCCCCCTCGAGACAAATGTTTCAGTGATGTTGCTACAAAGAAAAAGCAAAAGTCAACTAAATGCTTCACAGACTGTTTTTTTTTTTGTCTGACATAAAAAAGGTTGACAACCGAATACAGAGATTTCTTGTTATTAATTATTAAGAAGTAAACTAAAGAATGTGATTTTAACCACAAACACTAAACTTGTGTAGTTGCTAACAAAGCATTTCAGCATATTCACCATTTTCATATGAACTCTGCTTTTAAGCTATCAGTCAGTCATTATTTGTTTTTCCTTTGGCTATACGAGAATAATCTCAATTCTATAACCAATCAGTGCATGACTCGCTTGCATTACCTCTGGACTAAGACCATATACTAATGCTTCTCAATGCCTGTTTTGATATCTGTATCGCTGTTAATTTCCATGTCTCAACAAATCCCTCTTTCTCCTGAATCCTCTGGTCTAGTGCGACCACTTCTGGCAGTACAATTCCTTCTTCCTGCCTCTTGAAACTGATGACCGTATTCTTCCTCTTTGGCTACTAACTCTTCCATTTCTCCTTCTTGAAAGAAACGCTGACAGGTTAATCCTTCTTGATCATTATTAAGATCACCCATGGGTCCTCTAGAGTGAGAACGCTGAGGCAACTCATGAAGATAAGGTCTCTAAATGCTAAGGTTTGTAAAATCTTATTGGACCTCCAGGGGGTGTTGGGAGCAAAGGTCCAGAGAGCCTCAAAGGGCGAATACCTGGTTCCTTGGTTGGGGTATCGAACCGGATACGTGGTTGCATCGGGTTCTGGTGCTGAATTGCATTAGGCACCTTTGCCCCTGGAGGTTTGGGGGTGGATAGCAATGACAATTGTGAAGAACATGGTTTATCCTTGTGCAAGTCTGTGTTCCGTTGTGAAGGCATCCTTTTGTCATGAAAATGAGGTGACGGGGCTCTTGGTGCCCTGATATTTTGAGGGCGGTTAAAGCGCCTAACTTTCAGTTCAGTAGCTGATTCGCAACCTATACTATCTTCAAAAATATCAGGCTTTGCAAAATGCGGTTCCTCTGTTTCTAATTCCATTGCTTGATCTCTGCATTCATCGAACTGGCGAGCTCTTTGTGGACGGTTCCTAGCATGTGCTGGACTCCTGGTTCGCACAGGATGAGGAGTCAGATTTTGATGACCTCTTGGTTCTTGTGGATTTAGGAAACTTTCATTAGCAAAATTGTGAGCATAATCCCTTGGATCCTCTGAATGCTGAAGTGGTAGGTGCCCTATTTCTTCCTCATCAAATGGAAGATTACGGTGTCTTGAATCATTAAAATTCATTTGCTCTGAATCTCTACTGTCAAACATATTTTCATGATACTGTTGAGGTGGGCCACGTCCTCTAGGGTGTCTAAATTCTAAAAATGGTTCTCTATCAACCTGATGAGGTACATTACATGCCCATGAATTATCAACATCTTCTAAATGAGGGTCTCTTCGGTCAAACTCTCTTTGTGTTGACCCTGCAAAGGTAAATGAACCATCGTACATATCAGGATCTGAGAATTCATCTCTAGGCCCAAAACTTTGTGGTTCAGGAGCCTCAAACATTCCAGGTCTTAGGACTCGTCCCTTAGGTCCAGAAGAGTGAGGTGAAGGAACTGGGCTTGGCCCCCTTAGTCTAAATCTTCGAAGCCCAGGTGAAGAAGTTGGACCCCTTGGTACAAAGTCTGTACATGACCCACAATCATCAAATATCCTTGGCCTTGGACCTCTTGGACCTGCAAGTCTACAGCCTTCAAAACGCTCAGGGTGTGGAGCTCTGGGAATCCTGGAATGGGTTGGGCCTCTCGGACCACCCATCCTATGATGTGGGCCTCTCCACTGAACCTCGGGTGCTCTTGGCCTGAATTCATCTCTAGGATGGATATTTCTTTGTACATGGCTTTCCAATTGTGGCAAATCAACACATTCAACTGACTGAACCCCTTGTTGTGTAAGGTCTCCAGAATGTAACTTATCATCCATTAAGAAATTACTTTTCTGATTTTGGAGTAAAACCATTTCTGGATCATTTCCTCGTAATTTTGATGGCCTCTGTGGCCAAACCTTTCGAGGATTTCTGGAATAAACCACGTCGGTCTCTGGGAAATCTCCCCCCTCTATTTTAGGCATCTTCTGAGGGAGATGTTCAGACTCCTTCCATAATGACTGTTTATCTGTACCATGACTAAAATCAGTCTCACTATTATGTAATACATTTTCTCTGAGACTACAATGCTGATGTCTGGTGTTACGGGACTCGTTGTTCCTACCTGGATGTATCGACAATTTCTCAGAATGTGGCTTGTTTTTGTGAAACTCAACTCTGTGCAATGGATTTGCCTTGGATGTACAGTCATTCTGGATTTGATTAGGTTCTAATTGCACTTGCTTCCTTTGAGTACCACAAGAACGCTCAGAAGATGGCTGCTCTGTATGGGAGGACTGATCAGTGTCAAGTTTTGTAATATCAGCTTTCTGTATCTTGGTTACTTTTGGCTCTCCACTCCCAGAAGCCTCATTTTGAGGTGTATCACTCTGAATCTGAGGCAGCTTAGGTGCTACGTTGTTTGTACCGTCTGTTGTTTCAGTGTTGGGCTCATTCTTCTGCCTTGATGATGATTTCTCTTTTTGATCAGACTGATTATTTCCCAGCTCTGGAGATGTTCTACTCCGAGTTGAACGTGACCTTGAAGACGAATGCTGTCTGTCCCTTGTACTACTATGTCTTGACGACGTACCTTTCTGAAGGTGCCGCTCTCTCTCCCGTGATGACGTTCTTTCCTTCCCGCGCCTATGACTACGGCTTCGTCTGGAGGACTGTTCAGGAGAACGTCTACCTCTTCTGCGCCGTCCATCGTCTTTTGACCGATCAGAGCTTCTTTTCTCATGGTATGACCTACGTGTCTCCTGTCCCGACCTTCTTTGGGGAGGGCTGTGATATTTTCTCTGAGATGAACGACTTTGTCTCGTTTTGCCTGAATCTTCTGACGATGAATGGGAGTGTTGAACATTCTTATTACCAGACGATGATGATGATGTTCCTTCCTGCCGTTCAGATGCACCCATATGTGTCCTTTTTTCCGAATTCCTCGCAGAATTCCTCACTGTCATATTAACACTGCTGGATCTTTTGTCATTAGACTTACCTAATGATAAATCTTGATCATTTTTTGACAAATGATGCTCTAGAGAATTGTTGACCAGACTGCTCTGAGAACATTCCCATTTTTCATTTACAATTTCACTATGACTCATCACTGCAGGATTAACAGTGTTCTGCCTCAAGTGCAACCTCGCATCTCTATTCAGATTAACCGCAGTATCAGTTAGTGTTTTTTCCGCTTCTTCGTCTGGTTCCCTACCAAAACGTGGTGGTGGTGACATGAGAGCATCAGAGACAGAAAAATGGGCCATGGAAACCCCAACGGCAGCTCTCTGAATACGCAAAGCTTCCTCCTGCTCCGCAAGCTGGCGCTTCTGTTCCTCTATCTGCCGGTTCAAATCTTCCAACATTTTCTGTTGCTCGGATAACGACATGGTCGACGACGTCCCACGTTCGGAGTTTGCAGATTTATTATCTGTAAGGTAATTCTGCAGCTCTTCAAAGACAGTGTCATCCTCTGGATCATATTCCACATCATCCTTCACTGCAGAGTTTCCTAATAATGGTTCAGTTGCAGATAATATTATAGTAGTACTAGAATCAACTTTTTTCCCCAAATTATATTCCTCTTCTGGATCATAGGGTCTATCATCATCATGACAGTCCTTAGCACCAGTAGGTAACATATTAGGTTTTGACATTTCAAGTGGTTTCAAGGGAGAAAGCTTTTGATATCCTAATGCTGGGTCATACTCTTCCTCAGGGTCATAAGGTCTATCATTATCATCAAACTCCACCGTAGTCTTCGAAGCCTGATGATACTGTTGAACAATGGGGTCTACAGTTGGAGAAGGTATCGCTGGTTCATTTATTGCTGTAGGAGCGGTTTCGCTCAATGCAAAATCAGGGCTTTGTTTCTTTTTACCAAATATTGTGTTAAGAATGGTTTGGAGCGGTGTATTAGTGGTAGAAGAGGTACCATAAAGTGGTGGGACATTAGAAGACATGATCTTTGCAACTGTGCTGGTGGACGCCGGAGTAGTTTCTGCAGCATGAATATTAGAAAGCGCTGATGTTCCTGATGAAGCGTTTAAGGAGAAAGAAGATAAATTGGGTGATCTCAAAGAAGATGGAGATTCAGGTGGAGTGGTGCTGATTGCAATATCTGGGTCATAAGGCTCATCATGTTTAACTGCAGAAATGGTAGGAAGGTTCATAACTTGAGGATCCTGTGGAATCTGGATTCTTGGTCTTTTCTCGTCGGTGTCTTGCATCTGTGCTCCGGGACGCTTTGATTTCTGACAAACTGCCAGGCCAATTAGAAGATTGGGGTGATTTTGTTCGAGACCTAACGGATGAAAGTAGTAAAAATCAACAATATGAATAAAAACGATCAACCACGTCCATAACCGAAGCAGCTTCGAACTCTTTACATAATTACCTGGGCCTTCTATTGGCAGAAGTACAGAAGGAATAGGCTCATTTGCACGTAAAGGAATGAGATAAATATCTTTAATATTGTTGCCAATGTTAGAAACCACTCCGAATCTGCTGCGGCTGTTGAAATATGAGAACAGGGAGACGTACGCGACCTCTTCTTCATCGGATGCTGGATAAAAGCGAATTAAAGACAGCTCCTACAAAAATAAATAAATAAATAAATAAATAAATAAATAAATAAATACAAAAACTAATAGTGAATTAATAAGATCGTACTAAAATTTAGACACTACACCGAATGTTATAGAGAATTAGTTTACCTTAGTTAGAGATGTCTTTACTCTCTCAACATATTCCCAAACTGTTTGCGGTAATATCCGACCACCGATGTGAACGGTATCTGGCAAGTCCTAGATAAAAAGAAAAGAAAATGTTCGTTTTTCATTTGGTGAGTATCGTCAAACTTCAACGGAATACCATCTGGCTATAGGATTATTTAAAATATTTAATTTTAAAGAGTCTGGGAAGAACGGTGGCTTAGTGGTTAGCACGTTTGCCTCACACCTCCAGGGTTGGGGGTTCGATTCCCGCCTCCGCCTTGTGTGTGTGGAGTTTGCATGTTCTCCCCGTGCCTCGGGGGTTTCCTCCGGGTACTCCGGTTTCCTCCCCCGGTCCA
Source organism: Tachysurus fulvidraco (assembly GCF_022655615.1). NCBI lineage: Eukaryota > Metazoa > Chordata > Actinopteri > Siluriformes > Bagridae > Tachysurus > Tachysurus fulvidraco. Next base: position 20,471,681 of record NC_062540.1, read on the forward strand.
AAGACATGCATGGTAGGTTGATTGGCATCTCTGGAAAATTGTCCGTAGTGTGTGAGTGAATGAGAGTGTGTGTGTGTGTGTGTGTGTGTGTGCCCTGTGATGGGCTGGCACTCCGTCCAGGGTGTATCCTGCCTCGATGCCCGATGACACCCGAGATGTCATCTGTACTTATTAAGTACTAATTAATAGCCAATATTCTATTAATATTTATGCTAATAAGCAACTTGTTAAATGACCCTAAATTAAAGTGTTACTGTGCATGTTATGGAAGAATGCAAGTACATGCAGGGGGTTTGGCCTCAATGGCCCTCCAGTAAGCAGTGTTCAAAACAGTGTAAAACAGGCTCCCCGTGACCCGAGAAGATCGGATAAGCGGTAGAAACATAACCGTGCGGCACAGCAAATTATATAGTTAGTTATGGTTATTAAGGGTATATCAGTTCCCACATAAAGACACCGGACATAACCGTAGTCATTATCCATTTACAAAGTGTATGAATGTTGTGTGTGTACCCTGGACAAAAAAAAAATCAGCGAGCGATAAATGATTATAGAAAGAGGAAGTCGTGTACTGTCGCTGCAGGTTATTCGTGTTTATGCAGAAATATCCAAGACATATTCCGAGACCTTTTTGAGAACCTCTGCAGATCCTGAGATTATGCATCCTTTTGTGACGAACTTGGCCACCGACTGCATGTTGAGAAACCCTTTCCATAGCGTATCTTGTTTGGACAAGAAGTTAATTGTCTCGCTGTCGGCTGGGGTATGAGAGCTCGGCAATCTATAAAAAGAAACATGGAATCGTCGTCATTGTCAGTACATCGTAATTTACTGACAGTTATTGATTGGTGATCGCCGACTCACCCTGTGTTTAGACCCGGTGAACCGTAAAACCTTGGAACTGATGTGGCTGAAGGCTTCATCAATATGGACTTGGGCATAAGCAGTGGTGGTGCTGGTGGCTGCATACACTCAGCTGCCTTTGGTTCCTTAACCGTCTCCTTAACATTTGGAATTGTGGTTAGATACTTGGGTGGGTCTGGAACAGAAACAGAGGCGGGATCAGGAGCGGGAACGGATACTGGGACGACAGAAGAAGACGCTGCAGAAAGGTATCCTGCTGTCCGTGGATCCCTTCTCGTTATGGTCACTATGGAAACTGCAGGGATCACAGGCGGAGAAACGGCCGGCTGAGTTTTCGGTGCGTTATAGTCTTCTGCGGTTGGAGAAGCGGGAGACTCCATAACGTTGGAATCATCTCTAAAGCCAGCAGATTTCAGGTTTTTATCAGATGCAGGAACAGCACTTGGGTTTTTCTCCTCTTGTTCGACCTTTGGTTCGTCCTTTTTGAGCATCTTAGCATCAGGGTCCTCATCAGCAGAAATCTGACCTATGGTGTGTAAAGTAGTATAAAATAATTATTTTCGGAAACCCTTCAGGCGGACAAGTGGAAAGAAATGCAGTGGAAAGCTTACCGGTACATATCCTGCATTTGAGGTCAAAGAGGTGAGTTTTGTGTTCTGCCGTAGTGTCTTTCAGCATGCTGCTGATAATGTCTGACACAGCAGTACTGGGTTTCTTCATCTGGGCCTGTCTGACCGGAGACAATTTCCCCTCCTTTGAAAACAAATACATAAATAACTAGATTTGTAAAGTTCGTCACAACAAACTTTGATGTTGGCTTTGACGAGGCAAGTATTCGCAAAGGCCGGTGCTTTTTGGAGGCAAGTAGACATACGGGTCAGTGTTACTTTTGAAGGCAAGTGGACATAAAACTTGTGAAATCTAGTAGAGCGCTAGGGTGCCAAAATATTTGGAGGCAAGTGGAGACGAGCATGTAACGTCATCCAAAAACCTGTGACGCAATTCCCCTCCTTGGGCTGAGTGTTTTGATATGTCACATGCCCATGTTGTGCTAATTTTTGATTTTCACGTGACATCAAGTGGCGTCACGTGACGTCATCAGAATACCCGTGAGGAAGTTCCCCTCAGTGTTCTGAGTGCTTTGATATGTCACATGCCCATGTTGTACACCAATTTAAACCTTTGTTCAGAGTATCACCCTAAAGGAGCTGGCTGAGTTTGGTGTAGAGAGTTCAAAAGCTTGGCGAGTTATAAACCTCGAAAAAGTTTATAATGGGAGCCTATGGGGAAAAAAGGCCAATTTGAGACCCGGTACCGGAAGTACCGGTACTCGGATCGCTTAGAAAAGTAATAGCAACAAACTTCAGACCAGGTTCTACAACATATCCGAATTTGTTGCATGTGGCTCGAAAGCCCTAGGAGGAGTTACTCTAGATAAATTTTTGTCTAAGCTTAAATAGGAAAACAAAATGTTGGCTTCTACAAAGCGACAAAATGAGTCTGAACAAATATTGTAAATCTGTAATAAAGACCATTTTACTAATGATTTTTCCACCGCTTTTAAGTATTTGCTAATAGACACATTAAGAAAAGCCTGGAAACTCACCGATAACGATGCAGCCGTGCTATCAGTTTTGACCATTTTGCTTTCAGACCCCGACGGATGATGCTCTGTGTCTGCGCAAAGAGGAGGCGGCTGTTCCTTTAGCGGTAAAGGATTTGCTACACTTTCCTAGCAAGAAAAAAAAAAACAAGGTTTGTCCCGGATGTATATTTACAGAACCTGCTGCATATATTTACACCCATTCCGACCGACATGGTCGTACCTGAACAGACAGAAGCTCGGGATCGCTCAGACGGGTTAGTTTAAATGGTGTGATGTGTCCCTTCACAACCTGGTAGAAAAGAATCTGAGAAAATATAAAGAGATAAAATACGCAGGTTAAATAAGAACGTGTTTTATTAGGTAAGAAAACGACAGTTAATACTAAATACGTGGCCAAATGTTTAAATCTTCGCTTTGAATCGCATGATTAAAGGTGGGGTCTCCGATTTTTGAGAAATGCTTTAGAAAACCGAGTCGGGCCAAATAATAAACAAAAATCAAAACAAAAATCAAAACAAACGTGTAGCCAATGAGCAGAAAGGGGCGTGTCTTGTCGATATGGGCGGAGAGAGTGTTCGGTGTGCATGTGTGACATTAGCAGAAAGCGCTTTTAACATTGACATGGAGGATAAAAACAAAGAAAGAAAGAGAAGAAACGATGATAAGGCAAGAAGTAGGACGTGTTAATATTGGATCAGCTTTCCAGCGCTGGAGAGAACTGAAGGAGCAGGAAGTTGGCCACATATTCACAGGTTGGAGTTTCCCGAGTCAATAACTCCTGAGCTAAACGATGTTACTACACAAATAACACCTCTTTTCTATCGTAGTAATGTAGAGAGGCAGCTACAACCGCGTTTTGTGTAGTAACAGCGTTTAGCTCAGGAGTTATCGACTCGGGAAACTCCGACCTGTGAATATGTGGCCGACTTTACTTAAGACGCCGAGGCGCTTTTTTCCTTCTCGATAGGTGAGTAACGTTGGTTTTGCTTTGTTACACAGAACTAATATATGCCTTTGTCCTTTACATCATTATGCTTGTGTGGCATTTTTGCTTGTTTGTTTATCTACAATCGTATTGTTCTTCCCTTCAGCTATGATAAAGACACGTTTCTTTCTGTTAGTCACCTGGGTTACGTATGTATGTGTGGGCGGAGCTATCTATACGGGGTGGGACTTGTTTGGGTTAGGGGCGTGTTGTTTTGGTGATTTTATATGTCGACATTGGCTTTGAAAAATCGGAGACCCTGCCTTTAAATGCGGTCTGAAATCTCAACGATTTTCCAACACCAAATTGCAAAAGAAAAGCGCTTTACAATTCATCTTGGTTGAAGGGAAAAGGAGAGATTGGCATTTTGTTATTTTTGGCTGTCTAAGCTTTGGCTCATATCCATTACTGGATAATTTACAGCTATTTGGTATATAAGAGTATACATATGGCACAGGTAGAGTTCGTCATTAACCGTACCTTGTTCTTGGGGTCTTTTAAGCTTAAGAGGACAGATCTGTATTTAATCTTGTACTTGTTGTCAGTAGTGTAGTACATGTTGAACATCTCTCTCTCGATGTTTACAGCCAGCTTTTCAACTTCGCTCTTAGGGATGTCTAAATCGTCGCTGTCCTTCACCCTGATAATAAAGAAAACAATCGTAGTGAATGTATTGGTCAACATGAGTACCATTCTAAACTATTCAATGCTGTAAGGGGGGGGGGGGAATGGGGCACACTGCTTACTGGAAGGCCAATGAGGCCAAACCCCCTGCATGTACTTGCATTCTTCCATAACATGCACATTAACACTTTATTTTAGGGTCATTTAACTAGTTGCTTATTAGCATGAATATTAATAGAATATTGGCTATTTATTAGTGCTTATTAAGCACATATTAATGACTTATTCTGCATTACCGTATTCTACATTCTACCCAATACCTAAACTTAATAACTATCTTACTAACTCTTAATAAGCAGTAAATCAAGAGTGTTACCACATGCACAGATAATTTGATGAGACCCCACACACACAAACACACACCCCAATAAAAAAATCCTCTATAAAATAATGTTTATTACAATTATTAGGTTTATGTTTATTACAAGCATAATGTTTATTATGCTTTGTGTTACTCAGCGAAATAATCAATTAAAGTTCTACTTACAATTAAATCAGTCAAGATGTCATTTTTAAAATTTCTATTACCTTGCATGCATGTCTGCTTATGACCAAACAACATGTTTATTCATTCATTCATTCATTCATTCATTCATTCCCATAAATTTCCATAAATTCCCATAACGTTTCCAATTTTTTAATATTTCCAATATTTCCCAGATTAAGTTCCCGTAATTTACCGGAAACTTTCCGCCCCTTTGCGACCCTAGATGTAAACCATCTTGCTCTCTCTGACCTTTTCAGCAAGGTGTCAACTAGAGACCGCCTGATGTTCTGTCTCATCTGCATGTTGGGATGAGTTTGGAGAGGTCTGGACGGCGGGACCGGAGCAGGAGTGACGGGCAGGACTCGGACGTCGGGGGATGAGTTTGAGGCCTGGGGTGTGTTAGAAGCCTCTTGAGACTGGCATGGCTTCGGGGGGGCAGTAAAGACACTCTTGTTGGCTTGTGGAACCTCGTTCAGGAGTTGGCGGGATACAGCGAGACGAGGAGAACCCGGCATGGTTTTCTTGGCTCGGCTTGGAAGGGGATTAGAGGTAGGTTTTTTAAACGGTGGAGCTGATGGAGCAGGTTCCTCAGTGGCTTTTTCAGCAGCAGGGGCCTCTGATGGAGCTGTCAGAGTCTCAGTGTGGGCAGTGAGCGATGTTTTATCTGGTTTTATTTTTGCAGTCTCCTTTTCTGAGCCTGTTGATGCTAAAACAGAGTAAACAGATAAACGACTACATTTCATCCTGCACTAGGATGATGATGGGTGTCTTGGCTTATAGCTGGTGTATATGTAAAAAATACTGAAACTGAAAGATATCAATCTAACAGAGTTCAGTTACTCTAATGGGGAAATAAAACTTGTTTAAAATATTTAACCTCATAGTGAAAATGTGTTATACTTACAAATTAACCAGAAATATGTTCGAGGCTTCAAATTGGTCAAAGCGCATCACAAGATGGCACATCGCCACTACTGGGCTGAGAGCCCAAGACAAGTATGCTCTAAGTGCTAAACAGCTCTAAACATGCTCTAAGTGCTAAACAGCTCTAAACATGCTCTAAGTGCTAAACAGCTCTAAACATGCTCTGAGTGCAATTTATGGTTACTAAACAGCATTTAAGGTTAATGAAATGATTGCTGAACATTGGAGCATCTCATTGGAGCATCTCGTTTGCGAATGAAATCTTCAAAGCAAGAACAATTTAATCACTTTAAGTAAACCTTGTACTGTGATTTCTTCCCAAAGCACAACACAAAATAGGCCACTTACACAACAAAATCAAGTCACCTGACAAAATCAAGTCAATTTGACATCAATTACCACCTTCATAAGAGAAATGTGTAACTTAAAATCAATCAAAAATTAGAAGTGTGGAAATAAATAAATATATATAAAGAGACCCAAATGGGGGAGAGAGAGGGGGGGGTGGAGGGAGAGAGAGAGTGAGAGAGAGAGAGCTGGAGAGGGTGGGTCGGGAAAGACAGAGAGAGAGCTGGAGAGTGAGTGAGAGAGGGAGAGGTGGGACAGACACTGAGAGAGAGAGAGAGAGAGAGAGAGAGAGAGAGAGCTGGAGAGGGAGGGGAGGGACAGGGACAGACACAGAGAGAGAGAGAGAGAGAGAGAGAGAGAGAGAGAGAGAGAGAGAGAGAGAGAGAGAGAGAGAGAGAGATAGTGATTTCTTAGTGAGTATAGAGGATGGGTTGTAATTGGGTTATTATAGACAGCTATATATTTTTATTTTTTTCACCCCCTCACCTTTTTCTTTCTTTCTTTTTCTTTTTCCCCTCCCAATCACATCCTCTCTCTCTCTCTCTCTCTCTATCTCCTCTCTCTCTTCCTCTCTCTTCTCTCCTTTCCTCTCTTCTTTCCCCTCCCTCCCCTCTCCCCCCCCCTCCCACCCTCCTCTCGTCCCCTCCCGTTCCCCATTCTTCCCCTCCCTCTCTCTCACTCTTCTCTATCTCTCTTTCTCTCCCGATCTCTCTCTCTCCTGCTCTCTATCTCTTCTCCTCTCTCTTTCTCTCTCCCCCCCTCTCTCCTCTCTCTTTTTCTCTGCTTTCTTTCTTTCCTTTCCCTCCCTCTCCTACTCTTTCTCTCTCTCTCCTCTCTTATCTTTCTTCCCTCTTTCCCTTCTCCCTCCCTCTCTCGCTCTCCTCTCCTCCTCTTTCTTTCTCTCCCTACTACAGAGAGAGACAGACAGATAGAGAGGGGCAGACAGAGAGAGAGAGGGTGTTGATTTTTTGGGTATACCATACATAGGTAGATACATACAAATAGATATATGTGCATACAGAGTAGGAGACGCATATCTAGATATATATATGGGAGGGAAGAGAGCAGACAGATAGAGACAGACAGATACAGATAGTAGATGTGTTAGACATGACAGAGAGATATATAGATATATAATCTCTAGAGAGAGAGAGAGAGAGAGAGAAACCTAAAACTTAACTCCATTGTATTTTCAAAAAAATGCTGATATTTCTCAGCTTCGGCCCTCTGAGATTGTACTAGTCACATGTTTCTGTTAATTACACTGACAGCAGCTTTAAGTGTTGCCTTTAGCTGATCATTTATACAGATGATTAAAGTTAAACACAACACCATGAATATGTCGTTACATTTTAATAAACACGCATCACTATGTACTGGATGTGGGACGAGTCAATCTGAAAAGAATCCGTGTACTCCATGTCTTCGCCAGTCCAGACAGAAACAGTAATCATCACTAGAGGGGAGTAGTGAGCTGTCAAAATCAGTGGCAACCACACCAGGTCTGAACAGCATGTGGAAAAAGTCCTGAACTAACGACCTAAAAGACGCACGTCTACTTCGCACGTCGGACACGGCTCGGTGTGGACGTACAACGTAGACGCGGGTGGAAGTGTAGAACGACTACTCGAAACGTTTCTCTAGCACTTAAGCTTAAAAAAAAGTCACAAGTTCTTTACAAAAATGATACAAGTAAAGGTGTTTGGTTGATTCCAGTCTTGCCTGGACAAATGAAAACCCTCTCCACATCTTGGTTGCATGTCTCGCCATTGTAGAATTCGTCCTGCTTTCTCCTGGAAGTCGTCGGATCTTCTTGGCGCCCACGTGGAGTCCAGAACAAGCTGACATCGCTTGTGTTGGTGCAATAATTTAATACGATTCAGCTTGACGTTTTGGGTTGCCAAATACGCTTCCAAAAGTGTGTACTTACGCCTAATGAATGAAGATATAAGTCGTGTGTACCTGATAAACTGACATCCCACGTGTTTGGTGGTGTTTAAAGTGTTACATACGAACATTAAATGGCAGATTATGCATAATGTTGTGGAGATGTCTGTATGATGATGGTGTGAAAGGTGGAGAGGAACCAGAAATGTTGAAAAATGGACAATCTGGAAAACGAATGCTGCCGAATGTTACTAAATGTCCGCAAACAAAAGGGCGAGTTAAAGGTGCGGTGCACGATGTTTGAAAAACTCTTCAGAAAACCGAGTCGGGCCGACTAACGAAACAAACGTGTAGCCAATGAGTAGAAAGGGGCGTGTCTTGTCAATATGCGGCGGAGAGTGATTTCAGTGCGCATGTGTGAGCATTAGCCTCTGCCGTTACCTCTGCCTCGGGTTCTAGGTGTTGAACGTCGTCTTCGGCGTGAAACGGAGCTAAACCTTTCACGCTACAACACACAGTACTACAAAAACACATTTGTATTACCGTAACATTACTCATTGAGTTCATTTATTGATAAAAAATACCCCCTCGGCCAGCTGCCCCATCAGGTTCCACCGTAATAGTTGCCTGGGTTATGTATGCATGTATGTGTGGGGCGGAGCTATCAGAACAGGGGTGACATCCATCTGGGTTAGGGGCGTGTTTGTTTTGGTGATTTCAAATGTCAACATTGGCTTTCAGAGATCGTGCACCGCACCTTTAAGTTTATTTTTCCACCACTCACCTCTAGGTATCTACTATGTGACTGTTGGAATAAGTCTCTTCACGTTTCATCATGGAATTAGCATTAGTGTGAACATGGCTGTAGAATAACTAGATCTGAGATTTAAATGGCCCAGCTCGAGAAGGCAGGAGTAGTGATCTGACCTTTCTATGATAAGCTACAAAAACTAATAAAGCAGCTTAGTATGCGGTGTGTTTTAGGTGTAATTTCCTCGTACCGTGAAGACGCTTAGAGGCACTTTAATCCTATAAGATGATGCCGTCTCTAAGAAAATAGTAACCGTTATGTGAAAATCAAGCTCGATAAAATCTCAACATGAAAAAGTTTTTGAAATGGACAGAATGTCACCATGCCGATATCTGTGCGAGCGAGAAAGAAGAGGAATTAGAAACATACTAGTCTCGAAATAATAGTTTTCAAGGCCTGAAGCTTTCTTTTTATGTGAAAGCCCATAAAGCCCTGGTACTGATGACCCAAGTGTGATTCATTGAAAAGAACCTGGTGTTTCAGGTGTGATGAAAACCTACAAAATTAAGGTGATGTAAAAAAAAAATCAAGTGAACTTCAGGAGGAGGAGGAGGAACTTCTCTTGGTCTCCAGCAGAGGTCTGGAGATGCCTGGATGTCCTCCATATGTTGAGAAATTTCTTGTGTTTCATGGTATGTTAGGAAGTCAGATCGATGGAGATCCCAGTAGAGCAGATCAGGTCTAGCACGTTTGTTGGATCTGTAATCAAGTGTGTTGTTGTGGATCGTGGTGACGCAATAAGAATATCTGAAGTCGTAGTAAGAGGTGATCAAGTGATCATTAAAGACATTTAATGCTCAGCTCCGAGATGGTATGTTAAGGTACGCTAATATCCATCTTATTATTATTATTAAGCCTAATGGATTCTGAGAGCTTATAAGAAAAGCAGCCAGCATCGACCTGGTGGTGTTCATGTGGTGCTGTGATTTTTGCCTGAGGACCTCACACACTGGTACTGAAGTGTAGTTGTTACTTCATACTATGAGGTTGTTCGCATATTGAAGTGTAACTGAGACAAAATCCAGTAGATGACGTTTACGGACGGATATCTAGCAGCGAGCGTGTTGGAAAAAAGCTTAGAAGATATTTTAGAGCGGCGTGAAGAGATCGACAGCACGGCTCAGATGGCTTATAACGGGTTCCACGACTTATTAATAATACGCTAAAGTTTTCTGCACCCTGCTCCTCAAAGTTCTACATTTCTAATCTTTTTATAAGACATTAATACTGTGAAATAACACAAACGGAAGCATTCCGTGAACAAGAAATGTGTGAAACAAACCTACGTTTAATTAAACCGTATATATTTATATATATATTTTTTATTATACTGTATTCCTGATAACGCTTTGCACAGAGCAGCTTCACCCTGAAGGCTTTAACGTGACCACCCGAAATAAACCGAGCTCCTTAATGAAAACTGCTTGTTTGAGGAAACAATTTAATTTGCATTAAAAATCTACTTACGTTTTTGTATTGAGGTTTAGAAACACGTGTACACGTGGGGGTTAACGTCACGATTTACATTAGATCGATGGTGTCTGAGTGTCTTTAGCTGTAGACTGTAAATGTTCTAAACTGATTTGAGCATTAAAATCATTTGTGACTTTGTGGACACGTTTATACCCGTTATACCTGCAGTCACTTCTATTGACATAAGGCTTTATGATTGTATTGATTATCGTCAATACAGTGAGCGCGTCTATAAGAACGCTTAAAAGAAATAAAAGAAAAAAAGTTACAAACTGGTTCGAAGCATTTTATGCTGCTATGAATTTTCTGTATTGGTTAGTGTGTATTAGAGGTCTTCACGGGTCCACTTAGATCCGACCCGAGACCCGAGCGGGTTCGGGTCTAAAAGTTTCACGTGTACCTCAGGTCGAGTCGGGTATAATAATAGCGGTCTCGGGTAATTTAAAACGAATGTGTTTTTACCTAACGGACCCGAGAAGACCCGAACAACTGTATCTCGTGTGTGTGCATCGACTCGAGTCCTTTTCCAACCTCTAATCTGTTTGCCAAGACCGCTTGCGACATGTAGCTGGCGACGTGTGGCTGGCGATGAGCTAATTTTCGTTGAAACAGACCTGTCAATCAATTTTGAATCCACGCTGTAGCGGTTACTTTAGTGTAGAGTTACGCGACATTCGGGTCTAGTCGGGTTAAAAAATAAAATGCCAACGGGTCGGGTCGGACTCGGGTCTAATTTTTTCTGGTTTGTCTCGGGTCGGGTCTTTCTTAAAAAAAATTTTTTTTAAATCATGCACGTCGGGTTCGGCTAAAAAGTGATTCGGGTCGCTTCGTGTCGGGTACATTTCTTTAGACCCGAGAAGACCTCTAGTGCGTCGTCTATTCTGTTTTTATCGTCTTTGTCAACGAGTTATCTTCTAGTCCAAAATGGCTCCGTATGAAATATAGCACCAAGGCTATACTAGTGGGTGGATCTACACTATATGGTCACCTGACTGTTATGTCCGTACGTTCTTGTTAAACATCTTGTTCCAGATTTAATTCCTGTGAGGATGTGTGTTCGGTCAGCTAAAAGAGCTTTAGTGAGATCGGACACTGATGTTGGGATGGGACACTGACGAAGAGACTCCAGTTCATCCCAAACGTGTTCAGTTGGGTTGAGTCGAGTCAGAGCTCTGTGCAGGACACTCGAGTTCTTCCACTCCAACCTGCACCTCCTCACCATGTCTTCGTGGAGCTCGCTTGTCACGATGGAACGAGTTACGGTTTGGGGAAGAACCACGTACGGATGCGATGGTGAAGGGTGTGCAAACTTTTGGCCAGATATGCGGTCCTGTTTTAATATATTTTTGGGGATAACATATAATTGAACTCTAACAATACCGGATGTTGGCAGTTTGGTAGGAAACCACGACGTCGTGACATCTTGTGTACGTAATGTTTAGATGTATCGTGAAATGAATATTTTAATGACATGTTCTGGGTCTGTTGCAGTTTTATGCCTATTATAAAAAATATGTCATGTCTCTTGTTTACTCCTTGCATCGTGTATGTATAAGAAAATGTGTTTCCATGAAAGTTTCCATGCCAAAGCCTGGCAGTGGTGAGCATCTGGTTTTGCTGGTATTAACCCTAACTCTTTATGCCACAAGCCTTTATCCCAGGAGAGTTCTGCGTAGTTATTCACTGTGTTATTAAAACCTTCAAGGGTTATTTATTAGCTTCCTAATAGTTTTCCAAATGCATAAGGAAAGGATGGGGTAGTGTTTTATACAGAACCTTTAAGGTTTCCCCCTCGAGCAACAACCAAATTCCCTGAATGGGTTCTTACCCACAAAGCCCTCTGCATTGCAGGTGATCCCACCCACCCACCCACCCACCCATCACACAGCTTCTTCAGTCTGCTGCCATCAGGGAGGAGACGGCAGAGTCTCCGAGCCAGGACCAACGGATTGAAGGACAGCTTCATTCATCAGGCTGTCAGGAAGATGAACTCGCTCTCGAACTTGCCTCCACTTCCCTTTTCTGCCCCAGGCACCACATATCTATCAACCCAACCCACCCCTCTGGGTCCTTCCACGCCACCCTCCAACTAACATACGACGAAATGCACCGGTCACTTTGTGCAGCATCCGTCTGCTCCTTTGCACTTTATCTGCCATATGCCTTGCACTGCTTTATTTAATTGTCATTGTTAATATCTGTACACACCTTGGGACTGAGAGTAATGCAATTTCAATTCTCTATGTATGTGCTGTACATGTGGAAGAGTTGACAAAGAAAACTTGAATTCTGTACAAGTGTACTTTTCCGTGTGTAACATGGCAGCACGGTGGCACGGCAGAAAGAGCTTCGGCCCCATCCGGCGTCCGTCGGTTTGATCCTGACGTTGGCCAAATGTTCTCGCTCACAATCATGCTAGTAGGTGGATTTGCTCTTTCGAAACTTCCCCTATGGATGTGTGTGTGTTTGGTGCTCCATGATGGACTCCTGCACAGGAGGTGTGTATGGTGTACTCCTGTTTCACATTCAGTGAAAGGCTAGGGTGCACCGCGACCCTGATCGGACTAAAGCGCTAACTCGAGATGAACAAAACTTTATTGGTTCTTTGACTGGTGTGTATCTGGCACGTTTTGTTGTAGTTCCCTGTACATTATTGTGTGTGTGTGTGTGTGTGTGTGTGTTCTGTTGCTAGTGTCTGAAAACATTTTTGTGTCAAGTATCAGACATATGACCCAACGTAAATGTCACATCTGGACAGAACCGTGGTCCAAAATAGAGAAGATCCAAAATGAATGATGTCATATTTGACATCTGAACTCCCTTTAAAGTGTCAAGAGCGTTTCAAATCCCGAGGTCGTTCGAGCGCGACACGCCAACGTGCAGCTACTCCAATTCCGAGCTGAAGCTCACTTGTCTGCATCAGAACATTTTTAGGATGCAAGTCAGCAAAATTCCTGATTTGGTTTGTGGAACGTGTAGGAAAGCGGTCTGGCGGTATGATCACGACGCCGACCCTGATTATAAACATGGCGGCTGATAGGGCGGCGTCTACGCCGTACGTCTCGCCTCGACATTTAAACTTTGGAAAGGTAGTAAAAGAGAAATGATGGACAGCCGTTTGATGCCGAAGTGGAGCTCTCGCGTTAAGGACAAACTGACCGAGTTGCGCAGAAGTGTATAAAACAACCCAAAGAAACAAAGACTGTATAAATGAAGGTTAAGTAGATGGGCTGAGCGTCCATGTTTGTTTCATAAACTAAATGAGTAGCCTCATAAAGAAAAGGGCTTATAGTCATTATAGTGGATTTACATCCCACTTATCTAAAGAAAAATATTACCCCTTTTCCACCAGAAAGAACCTGGTGCTGGTTCGAAGTCGGTTCCACTGGCGAACCTTCTAAGAACCGGTTTGCCTTTCCATCGGTTAGAGAGCGTCACAGCGCCGAGTGTGACGTCACTGTATACGCGTCACTTTACACAGCGACGTTAGCGCAGCAGCGACAAACACAAACACAACAATGGTGGATGTTGCTTTACTGTTAATGCTCATGGCTTTGAGAACCTACATTAACACCCAAACGCCGCGAATCCGACGTGTACGTGCGGCTCCGTGTAATCTGTATAAACGGAGGTTGTGATCGAGAAAGTACTTAACATTATTTTATCATTAACACAGAAAAAAGTTAGCCTTAGCATGTAGCTACCTACTATCATGTGTGCTGATAATGTATCATATCGCAGTAAAGTAAAAGTGTATTAAACATCAGTATACTTAAGGTACATTATCAAATGTGTTAACAGTAGCCCCGCCCACAAGCCCTGACATGACCGGTTCTTAAATCTAGACCAGCATGATCGTAGAAACCATAAAAAGGTTCGACGGGAGCTCAAAAGTTTTGCCAGTCTGATGTGTGAAAGCACGACCGGTGCAGGACAAACCCAGGACGTGATGTAACGTTCCCTGGGACTGAAACCTGACTGCATTTTCCTCATCGGAAAGCAAGTAGAAGGTTGAGACGGTTACTTGTGTGACATGGGACAAATAAGGAGAGATCAGTTAGCACCGGAGAGGGAGCAGTTACTGACTCGGCCTTCGATCATCCCAGAATTATGGATCTACTGACGCACAGCTCGTGCTGGCTCATATTTAAAGTGATAATTCGCAGTGTATCAGTGTAGTGAATAGAATAGAATGCTATTTCTCTTTTTTCAGGATTAAAGCTTTGTAGCAGGATTAACACACACACACACACATACACACATACTTACATGCACACACAGAGATGGAGACAGACATGGTATCTGAGAGGTCATAATGAAAGCAAAGAGAGACACAAGGGTATGTTATGAAACACACACACACACACACACACACAGTAAAGGGCTTCCCAGGCCTGAGGGTCTGTTCGGTCCAGCCACGACTAGATCTAATACTCGTATTCAAATGATTTATCAAACAATTATTAGAATGTCCTATAGGAGGATCGAGAAGCTCGACCTTGTGGAATAAATTTAATTTCATCAAGAAGCAAAGGTGTAATCGTGGAAACGCCCCGTAAGGGCTTCGTTTATGCTGTAATATAAACCAAGCAGTTATATGAAGGAGTGTGTTTTCTTGTGAGGAACAACGTTGTAGGCGTTTTTGGTAATCCTTAACCTAATAATGATTCTAATGAATTGAAGGAGAAGGAAAAAAAAAAGTGCAGTTGGTATCTTTTATATCAGTGGGTTTGACACCTGATTAAATCTCCGTAGCGAAAATTTAATTGAAAAAGATTTGTCTTTTCAAGTTTCATTGCGTATTAGTGCAGGGACGTGTGCGAGATCATGGACGTGTCAAGGAAACTACTACACTATAATTATACCAGGTTGTTCCATGTGTTATGATTGATCTTTATTTTTTTTATATATATTTAGGTCTTTAATACTTACCTGGCAACATAAGTTAAAATATTTTACTTACCTTTAAAGGAATGCCAGTAGAACATTTCGATCCGAACGTATAGTGTTTTTTTTGTTTGTTTGTTTAAGTATTTTTAGCAGAAAACCTCCTCGGAGACCCGCGTGTGTGTGTGCTGCGGATTGACGTGTGTGTGATAAGTGTGTGATTCTGTAAACCCCTGTGTGATACATACTGGCTTTGTAAAACTGTGCTGAAGCGACTGCTGCGGGTCGCTGCTCCCCCATCGCATTGCGAACGGGGTCAGGGGTGAGAGAAGCAGCGGGGGTCGATCCCGTCTCCTTACTTCCGCCGTCCTCGACCTGGACCGGCTTCTCCGCCGGTTTCTTCTTGAACAGTTTTCCCAGATTGTGGATCTGAAAACCGTACGAACAGCTAGTCATTTACGGGGATCGTTCTGGAAACATGCATGAAGATGATTATATACGACTTAGGGCTTATTTAGGACACCTGAATCTTAAGAAAGTTAAACGTTAAGACTTATTCATCTCAGTGAGACTTCCCTGTGTGTAAATGACGATATACGGATCGTCAGCAGTTTACAAACAATTAAAGCGTGTTATTAATTATAGGACAGAAGATCATGCACGTAGTCGTACCTAGGGTTGCGAAAGTCAAGGAATTTTCAAGACTGGAAACTTTCCATGGGAATATATGGGAATAAACTGGGAATTTTTTTTAAAAAAAAATAAATAAATAAATAAAAAATTGCCTATAACAATGAACTTAAATGTAGTTAAAAAAAATCTTGCAGCATAATTTTGTTTAAAACAACAAGATTTAATGCAATTTAAGTTGAATCTGTACCCTGCGTTCCTCGGTCACTTGCACACAGCACGCTGCTTACTGGAAGGCCAATGAGGCCAAACCCTCTGTATGTACTTGCGTTGTAACACTTTATTTTAGGGTAATTTAACTAGTTGCTTATTAGCATGAATATTAATAGAATATTGGCTATTTATAAGTGCTTATTAAGAACATATTAATGCCTTATTCTGCATGACCTTATTCTACAATATTAATTTGGAATATTTCCAAAATTCCCCCAGATTAAGTTCCCGTGGAAAGTTTCCGGAAATTTACCGGAAACTTTCCGCCTCTTTGCGACCCTAGTCATACCCCACCTATAACCGCACCTATATCCAGCACCTACAACCAGTCTTTTTCTACAAGTTGCATACTAAAGCAAATATTGTAGCTCGCCAAAGTGTAAACTTCACATCCCGGTTTTACAGCTTTACCTCCGTTACGATCCGCCGACACTAGAGACTCCTTATGTTAAAGATAAGTAAACGTCTCCTTAGTGAAATCTTCACATCATGAACTAAACAAACAGTAAAACTCTGACTGTGCTGTTACTCCAGACCGATAGCTTAGGTATTAGGACAAGCGTGTTTTGTAGACGCACTATTGTTATAGAAAACTACACCTTCTGACTAATCGGAGATCAAACTATTATGTAGTACTTTAAATAAATAAATAAATAAATAAACAAACAAATAAATAAATAAGCAAGCGTCCCATTAAGTACAGTAGGTAGATCAGCGTCTGTGTTGATTTACCTTAAGCGTGGGTTTAGGTGCAGGTTTGTTTTTTATCTCAGGCTGCACTTTGGGCTCTGAGAGGCCGTGCATGGCGGCGGCAGCGTGGCGGATGATGCACTGATGGCCGCAGTACACCGATTCAGGCAAAGCATCGTTTCTACAGCCTGGACCGATGCACTTAGGAGCATCGTCCTTCTCATTCGCCGTCTCCACCGTGTCGTCCTCCTGCGCTTTCGCCGGCTCCTCGGCCACGTCCTGCTCCCTCGCCGCGGCTCGACCTTCGGGCTCGGACGGGGCTTCGACGATCTCCACCTGGGATGATACTCAAGAGCTCAGATCACAGAATCATACAACAGGGTCAAAAACAACAAGATAGCGTACAAAGAAATACGTTAAAAAGTTCGTCTATAGACCGATTATCCTAATATTCACAAATATCACTCCTAGGTTTAAGTCTTGATTTGAAGGACAATTTATTTTAAACTAATTTTCAACAAAAAAAAAAAAAAACGTGAGGCACGAATGCCAAAGGTAATAAAAAAAAAAAGATGAGAGATCATGAAGGACTGTTCCTGTTATCTGGAGCTGTCTGTCAAACAAAGCCATGTTACCGGTTGGAAGATCTTGAATCTCCTCTTTGTGCTGCGAGTGCTGGACTTTCTGATCTTCCCTTTAACGCCCTCGTCCTCGCTGGGTCGCTCTTCTCCGGCCGAGGAGGTGAACAGGCTCTCGGACGAGGAGCTCAGAGCATCTCTACAGAGCCCGGGCTGCTGATTCATGAAGTCGAAGGGACTTTGGCACGGAGAGCAGGACGGACAGATGTAATCCTCTCCGTTCTTCTCCAGGAGACGACCGCGGGCCTCGCTGATGCCTACACAGTCACCGTGATACCATTCGCTACATCGGTCACAGCAGATCATGAACCTGTGGAGTGAAGGTCCGCATTTTACGGTGTGTTGAAAGTGGTGTCGGTTTCTGTAGCTTAAGACAGAGTAAAATTCACCGATTGACTGTATGATGTGACGAGCACAGACACCGTCACATACAGACCACCGTCCCAAAATAAATTAAAAAAATATATAT
Source organism: Tachysurus fulvidraco (assembly GCF_022655615.1). Classification (NCBI taxonomy): domain Eukaryota; kingdom Metazoa; phylum Chordata; class Actinopteri; order Siluriformes; family Bagridae; genus Tachysurus; species Tachysurus fulvidraco. The sequence goes on from NC_062540.1 coordinate 20,489,337, forward strand.
TTCGTGTCCTAATGGTTAGAGAGTCTGACTCCTAACCCTAAGGTTGTGGGTTCGAGTCTCGGGTCGGCAATACCATGACTGAGGTGCCCTTAAGCAAGACACCGAACCCCCCCCAAAACTGCTCCCCAAACTGCTCCCCGGGCACCGCAGCATAAATGGCTGCCCACTGCTCCGGGTGTGTGTTCACGGTGTGTGTGTGTTCACTGCTGTGTGTGTGTGTGTGTTCACTGCTGTGTGTGTGTGTGTGTGTGTGTGTGTTCACTGCTGTGTGTGTGTGTGTGTGTGTTCACTGCTGTGTGTGTGTGTGTGTGTGTGTTCACTGCTGTGTGTGTGTGTGTGTGTGTGTGTTCACTGCTGTGTGTGTGTGTGTGTGTGTGTTCACTGCTGTGTGTGTGTGTGTGTGTGTTCACTGCTGTGTGTGTGTGTGTGTGTGTTCACTGCTGTGTGTGTGTGTGTGTGTGTGTGTGTTCACTGCTGTGTGTGTGTGTGTGTGTGTGTTCACTGCTGTGTGTGTGTGTGTGTGTTCACTGCTGTGTGTGTGTGTGTGTGTGTTCACTGCTGTGTGTGTGTGTGTGTGTGTTCACTGCTGTGTGTGTGTGTGTGTGTTCACTGCTGTGTGTGTGTGTGTTCACTGCTGTGTGTGTGTGTGTGTGTGTTCACTGCTGTGTGTGTGTGTGTGTTCACTGCTGTGTGTGTGTGTGTGTGTGTTCACTGCTGTGTGTGTGTGTGTGTGTGTTCACTGCTGTGTGTGTGTGTGTGTGTGTGTTCACTGCTGTGTGTGTGTGTGTGTGTGTTCACTGCTGTGTGTGTGTGTGTGTGTGTGTGTGTGTGTGTTCACTGCTGTGTGTGTGTGTGTGTGTGTGTGTGTTCACTGCTGTGTGTGTGTGTGTGTGTGTGTGTTCACTGCTGTGTGTGTGTGTGTGTGTGTTCACTGCTGTGTGTGTGTGTTCACTGCTGTGTGTGTGTGTGTGTGTGTGTGTTCACTGCTGTGTGTGTTCACTGCTGTGTGTGTGTGTGTGTTCACTGCTGTGTGTGTGTGTGTGTTCACTGCTGTGTGTGTGTGTTCACTGCTGTGTGTGTGTGTTCACTGCTGTGTGTGTGTGTTCACTGCTGTGTGTGTGTGTTCACTGCTGTGTGTGTGTGTGTGTGTGTTCACTGCTGTGTGTGTGTGTGTTCACTGCTGTGTGTGTGTGTGTTCACTGCTGTGTGTGTGTGTGTGTGTGTGTGTGTGTGTTCACTGCTGTGTGTGTGTGTGTGTGTTCACTGCTGTGTGTGTGTGTTCACTGCTGTGTGTGTGTGTTCACTGCTGTGTGTGTGTGTGTGTGTGTGTTCACTGCTGTGTGTGTGTGTTCACTGCTGTGTGTGTGTGTGTGTGTGTTCACTGCTGTGTGTGTGTGTGTGTGTGTGTGTGTTCACTGCTGTGTGTGTGTGTGTGTGTTCACTGCTGTGTGTGTGTGTGTGTGTTCACTGCTGTGTGTGTGTGTGCACTTTGGATGGGTTAAACGCAGAGAATGAATTCTGAGTATGGGTCACTGTACTTAGCCGTACGTCACGTCACTCACTACTACTTCTACCCGTCTGCTCAGAAACCTCGGTTGGATTTGGATTTACTGGCAGTTATTTGTAAAATGATGTGGATGGATTTAACACTTAATAATAATCTCCGTGTATTTGCTGTATTTTCGGTAGAACATGTACACTATAAATCCAAACTTGCGTAACATTAACATGGAATTTATTAAATTCTCTGTATATTGTGACCGGAAGCAGGATGTACGAGTCTGAGGTAAAGAGGGCGGGGCTTTTGGGAAGAGTCAGAGACGTTCAAAACGCTCGTGTAAATCGTTATGACGCGGCTCACCGTTTGTTTTAAGGTGATTTCTGAATTCTTAAATATTCATAAACTGCACTTACTATTTATTATTATTATTATTTGACGGTGGCACAGATTAAGTTGCGTTGCATCTCGTGTTCATGAGCAAAACCTGTCTGGAATTTGTGCAAAACAGAAATCGTTCCTTTTTCAGGGAAGCTCACGGAAGGAAAAGCCTCTTACTAGTGCATTAAATTTCTACATTTCCTGGAGAAAGCAGACCACACAAAAGCAGTCAAATCTCTCTCCATTTCCCAACCAAATGAAGTTCGCGCCGAGACGCGGCTCATGAAAATTTATCCTGAACTCAAAAGCTACCAGGTGAAGATCGCATTCGTACAGTTCGTGTTTTTGTGAGTGTGTAATGATCAGTAATGTTAATAAATATGACGGGCAAAGCGCTGGGAGCGGTCACTTTAAATAGCCATGTCTTACCTCATGAATATTGTTTACACTGCAATTGCATAATTTTTCACATTTTGAAATGGATCTGGAATCGGAGTCAGAACCGGAACCGGAATTTATTTTGATACCCAACCTTATTAATAATCCAGCGGGACTCTAATGCCCCTTTTCCACCGAGGCAGTTCGAGTGCTGGTTCGGAGCCTAATTTAGAACCAGTTCTTTCTGTTTCGACCGCCAAAGCACCGGCTCCGAACCAAGAAAAGCAAAACGTTGCTGGTCTAGACTTAAGAACCGCTTGCGTCAGGAGCTGGGGGCGGGGCTACTGTTAGCGCGTTTGATAATGTACCTTAAGTATACTAATATTTAATGCACTTTTACTTTACCGCGATATGATACATTATCAGCACACATGATAGTAGGTAGCTACATGCTAAGGCTAAATTTTTTTCTGTGTTTATGATAAAATAACGTTATGTACTTTATCGATCACAACCTCCGTTAATACAGATTACACGAAGCCGCACGTACACGTTTTATTCGCCGCGATTGGATGCCGATGTAGGTTCGTAAAGCCATGAGCATTAACAGTAAAGCAACATCCGGCATTATTGTTGTGTTTGTGTTTGCCGCTGCTGCGCTAACGTTGCTGGGACACGTGACACGCATACAGTGACGTCACACTCGGTGCTGTGATGCTCTCTAGCCGGTGGAAAGGCAAACCGGTTCTTAGAAGGTTCGCCAGTGGAACCAACTTTGAACCAGCACTAGCGCTAGCTCTGAACCAGCACCCGGTTCTTTCCGGTGGAAAAGAGGCATTAAGAAGGCGATGCTGTTTGATGGATAAGAAATCCAAGACATATCTGATGTGGATTAAAGTCTGGATTGAATTCACCGAATTTCCATGTGCCGATATCTTACTATACCGAGCGAGTGATAAATCTCTACCAGGACGGATAACTATGTGACGCAAGTCTTTATCGTCTCCAGAGAATTTCTCCCTTATCTAATTAGCCCTAAACAACCAAAAAAAAAAAACCCTCTCTGATTCACATTTAAAGCATTTCTCTGATTGGACGAGATAAAAAAAAAAATAGGACTGATCGCTCTGTTGTAATTTACGGCTAAAATCTGATTTTTCTGTTTATTAAGTTACTAAAATTCTCTTTAATTCCATTCAACACTCTCTTCCATAACCTCCACGGTACTGAAACGACTGGCGCACGCGTGAACGAAAGGACGCGCTCTCGCGTATGACGGTTTAAATTAAATTAAAACACACTTTTCCTCTATGTGGTACTTGCCTATTATTGTGTTTCTGTTGACAAATACAGTAGATGGCATTGGGGTCACTGTATTCTTCATCGCCATCCGAAGACACGTCGGCATCATTTTGCTTGTCCTGTTCCTCCTCTTCCTGAAGACCTTGAGCTGATTTCTGGCTTTCGGTTATCGGTAAGAAGCCGGAGGCCATTCGTTCAAAGAGTGAAGAGACATTTACTTCTGATTCTAGAAGACCACATGAGTCTTCCTCATCTTTATTTACAATCTCAGCGTTCAGATCTGCCGTTCCTGTGCTGTTCTCCTCAGATCTTTGTCGCTTCCTAGCTCGCTCTTGAAGCTCTCGAAGCGTGAGCTCGTCGCTATCTTCGGCTTGATCCGACGCCTCGAGGTCTGATCTGGTCTTTTGTGGTAAACACAGCTGATGAGATGCAGTGATGAAATTATCTGAATCAGACTCTGGTTCTAGTTTTGTCTGGACCGCTCTCTTGCCTCCTCGTGCTTTTTTAGGGGCACTTGACGTAGTATCACCAGGCTTCTTGCCCCGTCCTCGTCCTCTCCCTCTGCCCCTCGGCTGGCGCTGGTTCCGACGCGACGTCGACGTATCCGGGTCCAGGTTTCCGATTTCTTCGATGAATTCCCGTCTGGCTATAGTGCTCCTGCGGAAGCCCCAGGTTTTAGTGGCCTCTTTGGCGGATGGATCATCTAACTGCTGCTTCTCCATCACTATAGAACACATGATAAATTTTACAAAAAGGTTAATTCCATATAATTCTATACACTAAAGGAGGCGTGGCCTCCCTGAGCTGATACAGCAAAGAAGGCATGGTGTCCCTGGTCAGATACAGCAAAGGAGGTGTGGCCTTCCTGGTCAGATACAGCAAAGGAGGCGTGGCCTTCCTGGTCAGATACAGCAAAGGAGGCGTGGCCTCCCTGGTCAGATACAGCAAAGGAGGCGTGGCCTCCCTGGTCAGACACAGCAAAGGAGGCGTGGCCTCATTCCTGAAAATCTCATTATTTCACAGTTAAATCTGACACAATGCTAAACCACAATATAGGACATTATATTATATATTATATGATAATTATATGAATCAACACCGACAGGTAAACAATCCAAACTTAACTTACTAGCTCAGTCTGTCTCCTTGTGTTTACATTCGTTTTACACACCGGATTTGGATGAACGAACACACACCAAACGTGTTTGTGATGATGATAATTATCGTATTATTAACTAAACCGTTACCGTGGGCTCGCGGAGCGCACGTGACCGCACTGATGCTAACATGCTAATGTTTACATGACGGATTACCATCACAAGCAGCTCGGCCGGAGCTCCAAACCGCACGAATACGGCATCTACAGACGTCCCGGCGGTTTCTTTTTTTAACGTTTATAACGTCGTATTGACAAACACCTGATCCTTTTCCGTGATAAATTTACACCGACATTCTAAACTCAGGCAAACGGCGCTGCCGAACTTCCAAGCGCGCGCGCGCACAAACTTGCAGCGCGTCCATTTTGTGTCATGGAAGCGGAGCGTCTTGTCCATTCAGTACCCAGGAAAATCCCGCCTTCTTTACCAGGGCGCAATACGATTCGCTAGTACCTCAGGAATAAAGCCCGCTGATTGGCCAAAGCACAAGTCTTTCAGATCACCGAGGCAACAGCTGTGTATAAATAGGCGGTCGTTATTAGAACTAGAATTAGAAAGCTAGTGAGTTCTAATTAAAAATTCAATTAATCAGCATAAGTATTAATCATTACAAAAAGTACATAAATTATTTTATTTATTGTACCGTTAGTAGGTTTTGTTGATTCTGTTTATATGAAAAAAAAAAACATTTTATGACAAAAAAAAAAACGTGTCTTCTGATATTACACATAAACCTGTTGGAATTATTCACGTGTAAAGTTGTTTAAGATGTTGGTGGGTTTTTGGACGTGGATTCTGCTTTTCCTGAACGTTCAAGATTGTTTTATTGTTTTATTGAAATCAGGACAACAAGAACAAGTCAGATAAATGTAAACATCACAGAATGAAAAACAAACTAAAACTTAATCTAACAAATTAATCTGAAGAGGAAAAAAATTCACAAACATTGATGCATTACTACAACAGCACATACAGCAAGGGTTGCCAGATTGAGTCCGATTATCCCCACACCGGTCCCGACTGTCACTAAATCAGATCTTAACCAAATCCCAGTTATTTTGCGATATCAATAAATATACAAACAGCAGCCCAATGTGTTTTGAGTTTATAAATAAGGAAGCTTTAAGGACACTTAAACCTCAAAAAAACAAACTGATTATTATATACAAAGGTTTTTATTGTGCTACTGGATAATACGACGGCTCATCCGGGTCTTCGTTGCGTCGCCTTCGGTGGGGTCTTTTTTTAATTATAGGATAACGTGTCTAAGGAAGCGTGTGTTAAGCGTCGGTCACGTCGTTCTTCATCACCATGGAGGAGAGAAAATTGTGTATGTTTTGTTGTGGTGTATTTCTAGAAGAAAAAAGTAGTGTTCCAGTCAACAGACATCCTTAAGCAGGAGGTTGATTAAGTAACCAAAAAAAAAGTTGAGTTAAGTAGCATAACAGCGTAACACACCAAGTTCTGATACATGTTGAGACTTTGTCCCTTGCATATTGTACATAAATTTGGTGCAAAACAAATTTAAGGACATGGATATGAACGTTACCCATTACCATGTGCAAACACTTTCCTTGAAACCCCCCCACCACACACACACACACACATTTAGCCTTCGTCCTGATGAATAGCAGCAGCTTTATTGTGGAAAGGGTGGATTTAGGAATTGTTCTGAAAATGTATAAATACTGTAGTCTGTGATGCTCGTTCACCACCATCGTCTTCATCTGTGTTATTTTCCTGCTTCTACCTCCTAGCAGTTTTCTTCCTTCCTCTTTTCGTCCACTCTTCGTCGGAATCGGACGTCTCGGTGTCGGAGGGAGATTCCGACTCTCGGTCCTCCTTCGCGTCGTCGGCGTGTGAAGCGGAGCTTTTCCTCACTCGTTTTCTCGCTCGCCTTGTTGTAACGGAGGGTTTAGCCACGTTCTGGTCGCCTTCCGCCGGAGTGCCGTCACCGCAGTGGTGCTTCAGCAGGTGGTTCTTGAGGCTGACGTTGTGATTGAAACACTTCCCGCACTGTTCGCACATGAACGGCCTCTCGCCGGTGTGCAGACGCATGTGCGATTTGAGGTGTCCGTCCTGCGTAAAAGAACGCTTGCAGATGTCGCACGTGTACGGTTTTTCCCCGGAGTGTACCCGCATGTGTCTCTCGTAGCTGGCGAGATCGCCGAATCTTCGTTTGCACTTGTCGCAGACGTGTTTCTTTTCGCCTCGGTGGCTCCGTAGGTGTTGATTGCGAGCGACAAAGTCCTGGAACTTCTCCGGACAGTCCGGGCAGATGTAAGGCAGCGACTCTTCGCTGTGAGTCGTCTCGTGCTTCAGCTTGGACTCTTTCGTTTGGAATGGAGTCATGCAGTATTTACAAAAATGTGTGTAGTCTCCGTGAAGTCGCCTGTAGTGCACTTTTTGTCCGGTTTCTGTAAAAAAGCGCTTGCGACACAAGTGACACACAAACGGCTTGATCTTGTACTCGCACACGTGCTCTCGTGGCTTTTTGTTAGGGTTTGTCGGCATCCTGATGGTTTTGTGGCAGTCTTCACACACTCTGTTTTCAGACGGGATTTCTTTTGCGCCGTGTTCCTTCATGGCGTGCTTGTGAAAGCTTGTTATGTCGCTGAAATGAACAGAGAAGTCTTTAAACGTGCTGCTTTCGGCCGCCGAGTCACCGACGCCGCACCCTACACAACCGAAGATCCTTTTGTGTCTCCGAACCGAACAGATCACCTTGGCTACACATGTACAATCTATACACCAAATAATCGGTTTGATGGTGTTCTGAAATGGTCTCAGCACCACGAGCCTTCTGCCGTACTCCATGTCGGAGGATTCCTCGCCCAAATCGTCCGAAGGATCGGCGGAAATCGTATCCTCGTCGTCATCTTCCGAGTTCTCTTCCGAATCGTCTTCGCCATCGTCGTCTTCTCTCGGTAGCTCGGAGCTCCTCGCTCGGCCGGTCTCGTCGATCAGCAGCGCTTCCTTTTCGTTCAGTATACCGAAAGCTTTGAGGCGAGCCAGATCTTCTGTCTCATCTTTAACGGTCACGACGTCATCGCGATTCACATCTACGGCCTCGCTCGTAGCTGTGGAAGCGCATTCCTCGTGCGTCTCCATGAGGAGGCACGGCTGCTCCTCGTCCGTCTCCTCGTCACAGTCTTCCGGTTCCTCTTTCACTATAACGCTTGAAATGGTCTCGCTGTCTCTCTCTTCTTGCGTGGTGACGTTTCTACGCTCGGCTCTACTGCGTCCTTTGTGCGGAGTCGCGGATACCGAAGAGTCATCGGCCACCTGAGTGCGTTTGTCTTCATACGACGAGATTGAAGGTGTATCGGCTACCTGAGTGGCAAATAAAATAAAAACAACAACAAGGTTTTACATCATCCCTTCATATAACCACTTAAAATAACCTAAATAGCTTGCTTTGCTAATCTGTTGACAAAATCTTGTGCTCTGAGAAACACACCTTCTCTTTTGGCTTCTCGGCTTGTCTAGAGGTCCACAGCCTGTAGTTGGAGCAGGACAGACACTCTTGTCCAAGTGACAGACTCCCTCCTTTGCCTATCCCTCGAATGCGGCACTCGCTGGAGCACTCCAAACAGCGGAACATCAGGAGCACCAAAACCTCCTTGCTCAAGATCGCATAACTGCTCCTGGAATATATAAAACATGCGCCGATTCTGTGCTGTTAAACTCGATGTGGAAAAACCAGGCAGATACGAGGTGGAGGACGTTCTAATACGTTAGTGTTTCTATAGCGACGGCTCGTTGGAAAGATGGATAAGATTTCTTTTAACGTTTATGGAAGGAATATCCTGATGTGGTATGAGGAGAATAAAAGCGGTCGGGACATCACTCCATCCTGTTTTTGGGGATGTTCCAGAGTGTTTGATGTGATGTATGTGTTCAATCGTACTGTAACGTACATAAAACGTCACTTACTTTATAATGTATTTAGTTCTTTTTGTTTAGATATTGCCTTTTGTTTTTCCCCTGTAATACCATAGAGAGTAACATGGGGGTGCTAATGGGGAATTGAGCATATATGCCCAGTTACCATAGAGCATGTCAGATTTGTTTGGGAGAGGAGAACCATGTGTTTGTCCTCCTGCTCATGGTATGCACTCATTTCCAGGGATTTCGGAGCAGCGTAACAGATATTGCGTCATCGGGTAGGCGTGGCCTATTTGATAATCTAACCCTAACCCTAGTTTTTGGTTGTTTATTTGTTTTCTAAAATAAATCTACCTGTATGACTGTTTTGTCCTTCGTAGTACGCCTTTTTTTTTTGTTGAAAGAGGCCGTTTTTCCAAGACCCCCGGAAACACACCCACTTTACACCGTGGTAACGAAACCCCTGGAATTTAGTGAATGCCTCCCTCTCATATATGGCATCTAAACTCCTTTTGGTGATCTAATAATTTGCGCCGGACTCGAGTATTGAACTCTAAACGTTATCATCTAAACTCACCATAAAACAAATTTTTGTACTTAATTGATATGAAGACTCGTGAGGTGATTTCTAGGTATTTGTTGTTTTCTTTGAATGTGTTCGGGAGCGTATGTGGGATCGATAGAATGAGATAAAATGATCATTTGTTTTGTGAAAAGGTTATTTACATTAACAGTGCAGCTCGATTATCTGTCGAATCCCCTCAGAGTAACATCTATATCAAGAGTGTGTTACAATACATAAACGTACTCTGATAAGCTGCTGTATCCGTCATCGTCGAAAGCGGTCGGCCTCGGGTCTGAAACATGAAAAAAGATTTACTAAACACTAAAATGATTTCATAACAGAAATAAACTAAAATTACTCTAATTACTGCTAACTTCATTATATTCAATCCACACACACTTTCAGGAAAAAATATAAAGGTATTGATTTGAAATTAAAGCGATTTCCCGACTAATCGAGCCATATGGAGAGTGAATGTAAAGATAAAATTCCTTCTGACCTTTTCCGTGTCCCTGTGAACCGGCCAGCGGTTTATCCACCATACTGCTCGTTAATTCCTGTCATGTTGAAAACAAAATTACGGTGAAAACAATTGTGACGAAACGCATCAGTCTTATTGTTCTGAATGTGACCGCACTTACGATCTCGATCTCCACCGGTGCCGGAATGTCGTCGTCTGAGATGCAGCTCCCGCTGTATGAGGAAGAGAATTAAAAGAAATCGAGTCTGTTATACAGTCTGGCTAATTTAATTTACAGAGAACTGTACGGCGAATGTAATCACAATCTAAACTGTGGTTTTGGGGCAAATATATGCAAGATGTTCTCTGAGGTTTTCGATTGTAGACCCCTAGCATACTACATTATATATATATATATATATATATATATATATATATATATATATATATATATATATATATATATATATATATATATATAGCGCTAAATAATATAGAATAGTATTTAAGTAATCTGCACTGCACATTAATTTAACCTTAAGATAAAAACAATCCTGCGATAATAACCAGTGTATAGAAATGCATACGTTTACATACAAGTCTAATATTAATCTTGAATCTTTGCACCATATTAATATTTTTATAATACTAAACTTTGTGTTTTAGGGCCTTTTTACACCCGGTCACTTCGTGTGTGTTTTCTCTGACCCGATAGCTATCCGATTTGTTAAAAATGTTCCGTTTACATCAGGCCACATAAACGCGTCTCGGCGAATCGGATATCGATCCGATCTTTCTACTCCCGCCCAAAATGCAAATATATTTTACCTCATTTCTGGAGTAATTGAAATGGAATTCTTTGGTGTGTGCGGTTTTCAAAACGCAATCAAAATATGTTTTACAAAGCTTTCGTTGGCCTCTTTCATCGCTCCAAAGAGCAATATGTGCCTGCGTTTCACGAGTGCTCCAACCCTGCGTGTCGTCCATGTTATTTGTTTCTGGCACGATGCACGACTCGTGAGTCACCTGCGAGTGACGTAGTTCCGTTTGGGAGGAGTATAGCGCTGATGTATGTGGCTTGAACAACCACATTCATTTACACCTGTCCAGTTTCATCTGAAACGCGTCCCAGACCACCTCCTGAAGGGGTTTGAACCATCGGATTTATATCCGTCTCCAAAACGTTTCGGAGGGCATTTAGACTTGGTGTTTTTAACCATCGGATCACAGAAAACGAGTGAAGTGACCAGGTGTAAAAACCCCTTATATTTCTTATGTTCTGTAAAGTCGCTTCGAGGCGTCATCCGTCGTTAAAAGCGCTATACAAATAAAACCGAATTGAACTGAATAAAAAAGGGAGCATAAACTTTTAGGCTCAAACGTTTACGTCCGACTGCTAACGCGATATTACTAACGATCCCTTACCTAAATATTTCTCTCTGTGGAAGCATGACGCGTTTGGTTTTCCGTTTCGTTTTAACGCTTTAACGATTTGGAAGCGAACGACTGAATGAACGAACGAACGCTACTCACCTAAGAGAAGGTTCTTGGGCTGTAACGGATGTCCTCTCGTGACCTCCTGCTGTCTCTGAACTGCATTCATAGCTACAGAAATAAATGATTAGTTTTATATCATTGATATCGAGGCGAAAGTCGATATATTTCTACTAACGTTATCCATTTTCACGTATTCAGAGAATGCTTTAAAGACCTCCTTATAATTCCAACAGGTGTGTCTTATCTTTAAGTCAGAAACTCATCATTACAAGCACATTATGTTATGACAGTGATGCAGGCGAAAGTTTTGGCACCCCCATGTAAACAAACGTATGTGTACGTGTTTGACCACAAGCCTAGGCTGTCCTCTTTAACCTTAGGCTCCCGACAAATACCTATGATACATCTAGATTGTCTAAAAGGCTGCTACGGTATAAAACGTACACCTAAAAGTTTTGGCACCCCTTCTGACAGAAAGCGTGCGCGCGCCTCTCCGCCAGCTGAGGTAAACATTACCGCGCTAGCTTTAGCCTGCTAGCAACAAACCGTGACTTTTAGCATCCATAACGTATTTTTTTTCTTAGCGACCAAGCTATAATATTAGGTCATATCTGTATATATTCCCTTCCATATATTTATATATAAACGTATCGTATTTACTGTTCGTAAGTCGCGTATTATTCATATTATCCCCTTGCTAAAGCTAGCTAGCCAAGTGACAATAACAAAAGTTAGCACGGAAAGGTTAAATATCTGATAAACAAGAATGTAACGTAAAGAAAGACTTGCCAATGGATGCATTTTATTTCAAACTGCATCACCGCAGAGGTTTGTTTCGGCACAATTTACCTATCCAGGAGAAACCTGGCGAGTTGGGCGTCTGTTTTCAGGCCTTTCTGTTCTTTCAGAGCTCTCCATCGGTCAAACGCTGTTCCTATACTAACTCTAGTTTTACTCCTAAACGCATCGTACAGCTTTTTAGATAGGTACTGGACTGGCTTTGGCTTTACCACTTCGTTACTAAGAACTTCAAGCTCATCCATATTCAATACGTGAATATGGAGAACTTTTTACGCCTTGGTTATTCAAATACAGAGGTGTCGTTTGCGAACGAGACTTTGAATCGACTCTTTTAAGTGAAAGCTCAGAATCGACTCGCACGCCTGGGACATGGTTTGTTCTCGGCATCAGTAGATCTGTTTTTCTGTAAATGTATAAAATGTCACGACTTCTTTCCTCGTGTGCCTTAGAAGATACAGATCACAAATATCTCGCATTTTTTTTACCGTTTAGAGAGAAAAAAATGAATGAACCATTTGGTAGACGAAAGAGTCTATGTGCCGAGTCAGATGATTTGACTCAGTCCAGTAAAAAGCAGTTCATTGTATTAAAGTCGGGGTGCACGATGTTTGAAAGCCATTTGAAATCATTTGAAATCACCAAAACAAACCCAAATGGGTGTCACCCTTGTTTTGATAGCTGTTTCTGTGTCTTTATCATAGCTGAAGAAAAACAACACAAAGCAAAACCAACGTTACTCACTTATCAAGAAGGAAAAAAGCAACCTCGGCGTCCCGTCGCAAGCCTTCCCGCTCCTTCAGCCCTCTCCAGCGTTGGAAAGCTGATCCTACGTTTACACGAGTTTTGCTTCTTGCCTGATCGTAAGCCTTTTTTCTTCTCTTCTCGTTTGGATCCGCCATGTTTCACTCGCTTTCGGTTAATGCCGCACATGCGCACTGAACACTCTCTCCGGCCGCATATCGACAAGACACGCCCCTTTCTGCTGATTGGCTACACGTTTGTTTTGTTTGTCGGCCCGACTCAATCAACTTAATCAACCGACTTTAACAACAATTCAAAGCTCAAAAATGCTACTAAACTAAGCCCAATATCATAAGTTAGTTAATAATAACCAATCTCAATCAAGTTCTCAAGTTTTAAGGAAAAGGTTTTGCATTTAATGAATTGCTGATCATTTTCACTCATCATTTTCAATTCCGTTCATTTATGAGAACAATTATCTCTTAAAGGTGGGGTGGACGATGTTTGAAAATGCTTCAGAAAGCTGTGTCGGGCAGACAAACAAAACAAACGTGTAGCCAATGAGCAGAAAGGGGCGTGTCTTGTCAATATGCGGCGAAGAGAGTGTTCAGTGCGCATGTGTGATTGCGATTGAAGCGATTGAAACATTGACATGGCGGATACCTGCCGTTACCACTGCCTCGGGTTCTAGTTGTTGAACGTCGCATGAAACAGAGCTAAACCGGTACAACACACAGTACTACAAAAACACATTTGTATTACCATATTATTACTCATTGAGTTCATTTATTCATAAAAATATCCCCTCGGCCAGCTACCCTAGCAGGTTCCACCATAATGGGGTTACGTATGTATGTGTGGGGCGGAGCTATGAAAACAGGGGTGACACCCATTTGGGCTAGGGGCGTGTTTGTTTTGGTGATTTCAAATGTCAACATTGGCTTAAAAACATCTTGCACCCCCACTTTTAACACATATTTTGTGGGACACGTGATTAAATAAATAATAAATAACACCAAAAATGACAGATATATAGACGGAAATGTATTCAGGTTTTCTACCACCGAATACTATAAATGGATAAGAGTATAACATGATATTTAAAAAATATTTCTTTAAAAATTGCACCAGTTAAAAAAACGCTATGAATTAAGATGAATAAAATGCTGTTGTAGAAAATAATCATCTCTGGGGTAATAACAGTAACTCCACTTTATCACACGTCATTATATTTTAAATGACCAAGTTCATCGTATTCAGACAGTGAAAAAAAACACATCCCTAAAACAAAATATTCAGTGCATTAGCTCAAGTTTCACTTCTATATTTTCAGATTTATACACATACCTCTCTGAGTCTATGTCGGAGTCTGCATTCTGCTTGACTGTCCAAACCTGAATAGCTGAAAGGGAAAATGAATCATTAGGAATTATACTGAATTATAATGAAGGAAGAGCAGAAATGCAATTTATCAGGGACGATCATACACCTCTTTTCCTCTATAAGACTGATAGCTCTAAGTTACGCAAGGATCAGTGACAGCGTCTCGGTGACCGTGTCATTGCTCTATTAAAAAAAAAGACCGCAATGACATCAGCTGCTGTGTATTTTTACAGATGGCTGAGATTTCTTAGTACTGTTTTTATGTGCCTATACAGATTGGTATATGCCACAGCATGCTGTAGCCGAGAGCCATGACTGCAACAGAGGGAGGGAAGGGATTAATCAGTCTTGCCTGAAAGAGTAACCAATTGTGCGAGTCTCTAAGCTCATGTATGTGGAAGAGTCCAGATAACACGTTCCTCAGTGTGTTACACTGCCATGTTATGTACTGTAGCATGAGGAGCTGAATGAAAAGATTATTATTAGCCTAGTGGTTAAGGTGTTGGGTTACTGATCAGAAGGTCATGAGTTCAAATCCCAGGTCCACTAAGCTGCCACTGCAGGAACCCTGAGCAAGGCCCTTAACCCTCATTGCTCAGTTGAAATAAATAAATTGAAATAAATTGTAAGTCACTCTGGATAAGTAAATGTAAATGTATGACACGAGGAAAGCTGGTCGTTGAGTGGAAATCGGGCCAAATGAGGAGATATTTCATGAAATGGAAATACAGTTTATGCCTATAGAAAGAACAAACATTTCAAATGTAGAATTAGTGCTCTCTGTTACTTACCTTTACTTCGCCTGTGGATTTTCGGAGGATTGACTTGCACACTTATGTTGACAGTGTCGCGCACCTTTTCGTACTGGCACCCGATACTTCTGATTGATGGCTAAAAAGCAAAACACATGACATCAGAGATGAAACCTGCAACAGACCACATTTAAAATTTGAGAGTATTTGCTAAATCCATTAAAGTTACTTACTGTTACCGACGGAGGAGCCCCGACCGTGTACAAAGACGGAACTGCGTTCTCAATCAACCTGAGGTAACTAGTTATCCCGGCGTTAAACAGCCCCAGGTTATTAAAGGAGTCATCCGAAAAGTGTCGGTCACATATCCGAGAACTTGAACGAATCCCGCTCTCTTCAAGATGAGCAAACTCCAGCCATCTCTTTCGCAGCCAAGGATCAGTCGGGAAAGTAAACAACGTGCGGGGAGAAGAGCAGCCAAAAACACAGCGCCGGACCATCTCTGCTGCAGACTAGCAGTTTCTGCAAAACACGTGTCATTTATTACACACAACAATTCACTCTTCTTACTGAAAAACAAACTGTAAAGTGAAGCTAAACTTATCGCTTATCAGATCCGTTAAAGGTACGTCTCTATAAACAGAGCTGCAACACAATAAAACATTATTTAAAACCGGTATATTATAATGTGTTTATTTACATTTAAGTATAATTACAATTTAAGAAAATGAACACAAATATCACCCAAGAATTAACTATATATTTATATATATATATATATATATATATATATATATATATATATATATATATATATATTCATTCATTCATTTTCTACCGCTTATCCGAACTTCTCGGGTCACGGGGAGCCTGTGCCTATCTCAGGCATCATCGGGCATCGAGGCAGGATACACCCTGGACGGAGTACCAACCCATCACAGGGCACACACACACACTCTCATTCACTCACACACTCACACACTACGGACAATTTTCCAGAGATGCCAATCAACCTACCATGCATGTCTTTGGACCGGGGGAGGAAACCGGAGTACCCGGAGGAAACCCCCAAGGCACGGGGAGAAACTCCACACACACAAGGCGGAGGCGGGAATCGAACCCCCAACCCTGGGGGTGTGAGGCAAACGGGCTAACCACTAAGCCACCGTGCCCCCCTGTTATTATTATATTCTTCTAAATTCTTATTTCTATCTTATTCTCTCTCTTATATAATTCTCTTTCTTTTCTTCATTATTTTCTCATCATTTATTCTTTTTCCTCTCTCTCTCTCTCTCTCTCTCTCTCTCTCTCTCTCTTCATTTCCTCATTCCTTCTCTTCTCTCTCCTTTTTCCATCTCTCACTTTCTCTTTCTCTTTTTCCCTCCTTTTATTCTTACAGCTTCTCTTCTACTTTTGTTCTTTTTCGTTCCCTTTGCCTCTCTTACACTTTCCTTCTCTTTCTCTACTCTTTCTTTCTTTCTTTCTTTCTTTATATATATATAGTATTAATATAATTATTGTTGTTGTTGTTGTTGTTAACAATAATAAAAACAATAATAATAACAACAACAACAATGTTGTTGTTGTTATTATTGTTATTAATAATAATATTATTATTATTATGAGAAAGAAGAAGAACTTGTTATTTAATTAGAAGAAAACAAGTTAGTAATATTTTATTCATACTACTAATAAAAATAATTCCCACGTTACAGTTTTTCTGGTTGCCTGGAGACCTTTACTGCCTCAGTTAATGTGTTAAAGTGTAAATGCATTTCCGTTTAAAACCGGAAGTCGGTGACAAAAATCGGCTACATTTCATTTGTGTAAATTGACGACGTCACAAATCCCGAGGCAACACTTAACACTATAGATACATGGATCATTACCTCACTCCTGACACCACTGAACACCACTGAACACCACTGAACACCACGTCCACATCAACAGCAGTCGGTTTCATTCACAACAACAACAACACAGAGACAGACGTTAACTCCGCCCCCTTCGATGCGTCATCTGGCTGCGACACCTGCGTTAGAAACGTGTCTAATAAAACAAACTTATATAAACCAAACTTCTAATAAAACAAACTTATATAAAAACAAACTTACACCCTACCTAATATTGTTAATACCAGGATATGTTTGTCCTTTAACTCCCGCAATAGATGTATAAGAACTTTATTTCAAAGAGATATTGTATCTTTGCCTTATGTTTATTCTTTCTGGAACCGGTTTACAGATGATATTGTTTGGAAACTTCCAAATCAGTATTTAATAACAAATAAAATAAAGGAAGTCTCATTTAAACTTATTCATAGGATTTACCCAACAAAACATTTTCTTGTGAAATTTAAAAGCGATATAGACACAAATTGTACATTTTGTAATTAGAAGCTGTGGTTCACTTATTTTCTACTGAACACTTGTAAAACCCTTTTGGGAAAATGTTTGTGATTTTATTAGTAAGAATATTGCTGTTAATTTTGCTTTATTTTGGAAAAATGTGCTTTTTGGTGTTTTGAAAAATCAATGAGACCATCCCATACTATCGATAGTATTTACATAATAAATCTGATCCTTTTGTTAGCAAAATTTCACATTCACGAATGTAAATTTTCTGGGGGGGAAAAAACCCTGTTTCATATCACTTAAAAAAGAAATGGAACTTCATGTTGATTCTATAAGACTGTCTCTAAAGCAAAAGGCAATCTGAACTATATTTAATATTTTGTTGTAAATTCCCCCTAGCATACTGTGTATCTGTATTGTTATTGTCTGGTTTGTTAATTGATGTTTGTTAATTCAATAAAAAAAATTACAATAAAAGTTCGGCAGTTTCATCAAATATTTTAGATTTTTTTTTTATTCGCATTATACAGTGGGGCAAAAAAAGTATTTAGTCAGGTACCGATTGCCAAAGGACACCAGAGACAACATTGTAGACCTGCATCATGCTGGGAAGACTGAATGTGCTCTAGGTGAACAGCTTGGGGTGAAGAAATCAACTGTGGGAGCAATTATTAGAAAATGGAAGACATACAAGAGCACTGATGATCTCCCTCGATCTGGGGCTCCACATAAGATCTCACGCTTTGGGGTCAAAATGATCATAAGGACGTTGAGCAACAATCCCAGAACCACACAGGGGGGACATGTTGTGTGTGTGTGTACATGTGTGTGTGTGTGTGTGTGTGTGTGTGTGTGTGTGTGTGTGTGTGTGTGTGTGTGTGTGTGTGTGTGTGTGTGTGTGTGTAAGACACATGGAGTGTGAATTCATGATCCACGTTTATGTCACTAGCTGAGGAGACTAAGACTTAATGTCTAGTACTGAACTGTTTCAACTCAATGGTGTGAAGTGAAAAACACCTTTATTATTATTATACACGTCAAGTAATGTGATGGAAAACAAACACACTCGCTTGGTTAATAACCGTTGCTCACTGCTCAGAGATTGGCCATGAGCTCTAGTTCTACATCCAGGTGTAATGGATACTTTACCTTCTCATTAGGTGGAAATTATGCCGTTATGTTCGGGTAAACGAAACTCCACTAGGGGGCAGAATAGAGCAATAAGAGTTTATAACTAGAATTTCCACTCTCTGTGTATGGGTTTGTTAAATCATAACTAATTTAATCTGTATTGTTAGCGTTAATGATCACAAATAATTTGGCCTTATAAAACATATTTATGTGCACATGATGTCATCAGAATACCCATAATGAAACTCTTTGTAGTAAGCCAAGCATCTTGATATGTCACATGTCTTCTATGGGGCACATAGTTATTTAGGGATCATGTGCACTTAGTGTCACTAAAATACCCACAATGCCATTCTTCTCAGGCAGATAAGTGTTTTGTGTATTTTGTGTTTTGGAATAACACCATTTTCTAGTCATTTCAGTGACCTGTCTAAACCGTGGCGTGTGTATTCCAGGTCTACTCCCCGGCATGATGTGTGACACGAGCACGATGACTGAACAGCGTCTCTGCTCTGATACCCTGCTTTTCTTTATGGGCTGAAACCTGCACATGCTGAGAAAAGTTTATAAGTAGATCGTGTCTATCGTCGTGAAACATTTCTTGACAATGGGACAAAAACTGAGGGATTGGAAACAAACCAAAAAACAGATCTGAAATGTAGAAGAAGAAACAACACAACAACAAGTGTAACATGTGATGAAATCCATCATTAATCAAATTGCTTGCAGCAACAGGAGTAAATACTAATGCAACTTTTACATTTTGAAGTCCAGTTTATTTGTACCTTTTAGAGAAATGCTGATGACAAATGACCGGATTTAAGAATCTGCATGTTTTTGGTCACTAAACAGAATTTTTATGTTAAATGTGTGAAACACTCCTGAGGGTAATTTATAGTGTAACAGCAGAACAATCAGGATAAGAAGGAAACTTCTGTTCTTTTTCTCTTTATAGCAATACACATGTGCTGATATAATAAGTTTATAATGACTAAAGTTGTTAACACGAATCCTGTAAAACTTGCGTAAATTATTCTTTCTTTTTGTCACATCTGAAACCGTCACAGCTTTCAGTCTGAGGAGCAATAACTCTGGTGTCCAACATCACAGATATCTTTCAAGGAGAATCAAAGTATCAAACGCACACACACATACACTTTCACAAGCACACACACACAAACACACACAAAAACACACGCACGCACCCAAACACACACACGCACACAAACTCACATGTGCACACACAAGCGCACGCACACAAATGCGCACACACGCACACAAACAAACACACGATCACACACACAATCGGACACACACAAACACACACACGCACAAACACACACACAAACACACACATACACACAAACAAACACGCACACACACACACACAGAAGCACACACACACATACACACACACGTTCTGGTTTAGACTGTGTGAAAGCCATTTTCCTGATTTCCTCGATTTTGCTCGACAGAGATCGACTTTGTTCGAA
Source organism: Tachysurus fulvidraco (assembly GCF_022655615.1). Lineage (NCBI taxonomy): Eukaryota > Metazoa > Chordata > Actinopteri > Siluriformes > Bagridae > Tachysurus > Tachysurus fulvidraco. Next base: position 20,509,118 of record NC_062540.1, read on the forward strand.
CAAATGTTTTTACGTCTCACTGTAGAATAATGAATTTATGTGTCCTGTTTACGAGTTACAAACATGGATTAAAAAAGAAATCAGTACTGATATTGGTTTATTGTTATTATTTAGTGATATTATATTGGTTTTGATGATGCAGATGTTATGATGTTTTCACCTTGTCTGAAACAACACAATTTTTTTTTTTTTGTCATTATATACAAGGTGTTATAGAAATAAATGGTCTGGGATAGAAATAAATATTTAATATAACAACTTTATTCTTTACCTCTAATATTTATTTTGTTCATCTGTTTGGTTTGTATTATATATTTTTCCCCTTTATTGTTACATATAATATGAATTACTAAATGTAGGATTTTATTTATTATGAACATGAAAAAGATTTCATTTGCAATTTCTTTATTGTGTTTAAGTCTTAGACGTAAAGAAAGAGTTGTAGAGTTCCTGCTGCCATCTGGAAAGCTGCCATCTCTCCATCAGGACCTGTAGACAAACGACCCATCTGTTAACCACCCACAATCCACTGCGTTAAGATCAGGCACATAAAAGATTGCCCTTTGCGCCATCTGTGCGTCTAAACGCTATAAAGAATCGGAACATCGAATCGATTCAGTAAACGATTCAGCTGCACGAATCCTTCAAAAAAAAACACACCTCATTAGCGCCACCTTCTGGTAAAATGTATTCATGCGTGTACTGTATCCAGATTTGTGTCCTAAACTATTGTGTCCTTGTATCGTATATAACAGAAGTACACCAGGACTTAAACACCAAACGACTCCGAATCACATCAAGAATCAACGTGGGAGTCGTTTGATGTTAAGTCCTATTGCACAGGGGTGTATTTACTTCTGTTGTATACAATACAAGGAACTTTTATTTTATACATAACTAGATAACTCGATACTACATAACTAGAAGTTCCTGTTCTTTTATTGGAATATTTATATATTTAAATATTTAATATTCTGCATTATTTCTAAGTCCCTAATTAAAAGTAAGCAATCGTGTCCTAACGAGTGTGTTAATTTGTTTGTACAGAAGGTAAAGCAAATTAAAGCAAAAAAAATTAAAATAAAAAAAATGTACTTCTAAGATTTTGCTGTTCACGTCAGTAATGATATCAATGTGACACTGAAGATTCTGACACAGTTAGCTTTAGTCTTCATCGTGAGACGTCAGCATTCACCTCCATCCTGTTGTGTTTAATTGTGTTTAGAGAGAGAGAGTTAATTGTGTAAGCTGAAATTCATGTGCACGTGGGGAAAAGGTGGTTAAAAAGGAAGTAATAGTACAAACCCTGACATTTTTTTTGCTTGATAATTTCATTCTCACTTCCTTATTTATTCTGACTCAGGGCTGTGGAGCTCCTGGTATGTAACTGGAGGTGACTCATGTCATCTAGGGCACAGAAATAAAAGAGTCGGAAAGTACCTGACTTTTACTAGTTTCCCTTATTCAAAATCATGTTGCTATGTTCAGGAACGTTTACAAGTTGCATACCGTCTGTGATTTACAGTCATAATTATTGGCACCCTACAGGAAACATCAGGTCTTGTGATGTTTCGAGAACAAACCTGAGGATCCTCTGAAGGATCCTTTCTTTTCTTTTCTGTTTTTTTTTTAAATGCTGGCTTGAAATTGATTTGCACCCTGACCGATAAATATGTTATATCTTCTATGTCAAATTAGACTTAGAATTAGAATTAGAAAATGTTAAAACTAAATTTAACTCGATCAGTGTGTTGTTTAGATTGTCTAGAGATTAAACGGAAATTTTAGAAGATGATAAAAAAAATAATAAAAACAGTGGTGGATTATTTCAGTCCCTCAAGTCTTATGCAGGCAAAGTTAATATTCAATCAGTATACACTCTATGATCAAAAGTTTGTGCACCCCTGACCGTCAGGCTCGTATACTCGATTCTTCTCCTCTTTGTCATGTTTTGGACTGTACAGAGACATTTGTGGTAACAGTGTTAAGAAGAAATACATATGGATGTGATGGTCATGGTGCAAATACTTTTGGTTATGTAGTGTGGTTTGCATGAATTGCATAAGGATTTATGACTATTAGTAAGAAGCTGTAGTGGGCTGAAGTCATGACCCCCGTAGTCCAAGGATATGTCCAGGAGGAGACGAGATCGAGACCTTCGGTTCACTTCTCCACTCCATACCAAGCCTTCAAAGTGAGCGAGACTATCTGTTAAGAAGAAATGCTAATAAATCTGAGACATGTGCAAGTCAAGATAAACAACGTCTCAAGGTGGACCATGAGCCTAAACGAAGACTTTCTCTTGTTCCTAGATAAAGCAAGCAATGTAATAGTTGCATTTATTTGATATATATATATATATAAAGCAAAAACTCCACTTGCTTTAGTCAAGCATTTGAATCACTGTGAATATTTTTTTAACACTGCCAATACATGTAGAGTTGACTTTATGTACAAATTCATTGCACGTTCGTCAGGCTCAGTGCAGCGCATGTGTTCGGTTAATTCACCGGTGGTTATGAAGGAAACCCACGTCCCGTGATGCATCACACAGGCACGAGAGCTTGTGTGTGTGTGTGTGTGTGTGTGTGTGTGTGTGTGTGTGTGTGTGTGTGTGTGTGTGTGTGTGTGTGTGTGTGTGTGTGTGAATGAGTGAAGTGTGCCGTGTCCACAACTTCCTGTGTCCGCTATTTCCTCTCTGTTTCCTGTGACTCAGAGTCAACTCACGGCTAATGAGTCAGTCCTCCTCCTCCTCCATTTACACACATAAAGGAAACAGAGCCTCTCCGTAGCTTCTCCCCATGTCTCACAGAATAGTATCCCTAGTCACTTCTCTCTCTCTCTCTCTCTCTCTCTCTCTCTCTCTTCTTTCTCTCTCTCTCTCTCTCTCTCTGTTCGTGTGTGTGTGTTGGTGAGTCACTTCCAGATCTAAAACTCTATCCACAACATACTCTGGGGTACCATGAGTTGTGATTGTTGGTGAGTCTTCCAGATCTAAAACGACAGAACAGATCTGGGGAATAAGGTGTGTGGTGTTTGGATGTAAAATGGACAGAAAGAAAATATGAGTTTGTGTGTGTGTGTGTGTGTGTGTGTGTGTGTGTGTGTGTGTGTGTGTGTGTGTGTGTAAACATAGGATAACCATATAGGGAGAGTGGGGGAGGGGTGGAGGATCCACATGGCTAGAGGAACTCAAGACCACCCGAGAGCTGTGTGTGTGTGTGTGTGTGTGTGTGTGTGTGTGTGTGTGTGTGTGTGTGTGTGTGTGTGTGTGTGTGGCTGATTCTACACTTTAATCCTACATGCATGATAAAGCTTGTATCTAGCTATTATGAAGCAAATTAGCTTTTGATGGGTGTCTCCTCTGCGTGTTTAGACCAACAGACGATGGCTGTTAACGCTGTGACAGTAAAAACACAATGGTGGACTGGAACAAACACACACACACACACACACACACACACACACACACACACACACACACACACACACACACACACACTCACAAAATAGCATTTTCTTAAAATATAAATTGCCCTTTTAAACAGAAAATACCTATATGCTTAAATATTTAAATTGAAAATCTCTGCTAGTTCAAGTTTTTAGCCATCTAGCTAAGTGCTAGTGAGTGTTAGCTCAAATTTGGCACATGGGTGGGATTTAAGGATCATTACTTCATTAGTCTCATTAATGGAGTCAATGTTTCAATCAAATCTAGCTTAAAAAAATATAGCATAAAACATGCTAAGACATAAAAACTATTTCTACACACACACACACACACACACACACACACACACACACACACACACACACACACACACACACACACACATACACACATACACATCTCTGTTGCCTCCAGATTGACAGTTGCTAGTGCTAGCTAATGCTAGTAAATATGCTAGGCATTCAGTTGGCTTTAAGTAAAAGATTTATTAATGTGTGTGTGTGTGTGTGTGTGTGTGTGTGTGTGTGTGTGTGTGTGTGTGTGTGTGTGTGTGTGAGAGAGAGAGAGAGAGAGAGAGAGAGAGAGAGAGAGAGAGAGAGAGAGAGAGAGAGAGAGAGAGAGAGAGAGATGTTGACCTCATTCAGGTGTGTCTGTCTCACAGTCTGTGTCTCAGTATTGTTTTACATACATGACTGTATCAGGTATCGCATTACCAAGAGACCGTGTTTACAAAAGGATTGCTAACAGACAGAAAATTAGCGTATCGATAATTAGGCATTAAAGCAGTTCACGACAATGACCGTAATCAGATTTAGAAGATGAGTAACTGGCTTTTTTTTTTTTTTTTGCCCCGTAGCTCTGATGACTAACTCGGATCATTCTCACGGCCACGACGAGCATGTTTAATCACGCAGAAACCGGTGAGATCTGAGAGCGATGTCGATTTACTCCATAGATTTCATAGCACTTTTAATTTTATTTAAGGCTTTCAGACATAAAAAACAGTTTTACCGTTCAACTTCAGTATCATTTCATTTGTTTTTATCCGATTCTAGTTACACTTTTAGGTGCCTGCACATGAATGTGCTAGAATTTAGAAAATATTGAACAAAATCGTGTTCATGAGACCAGATTTCTGCCATTTGAAAGCTGTTTTACGCAAACCGTAATCAATTAAAGAATAAGTTACAAATTTCTCCACATAAGATGTGGTCTTAGAAGTCATTAAAAAAATTAAGGTTGGTCAAACTCCCGACTACAATTTCCGTTATTAATCTAATTAAAATAAACGATAAATGTTTCTCCTGAAGTGATTTTTCCACTTATACCGGTAGCAGTGTGCCTTCAATTTATTAAAATGTATTTTTATTTATTAACAAATGATTTTTATCTGGGGCGCACGGTGGCTTAGTGGTTAGCACGTTCGCCTCACACCTCCAGGGTCGGGGGTTCGATTCCCGCCTCCGCCTTGTGTGTGTGGAGTTTGCATGTTCTCCCCGTGCCTCGGGGGTTTCCTCCGGGTACTCCGGTTTCCTCCCCCGGTCCAAAGACATACATGGTAGGTTGATTGGCATCTCTGGAAAATTGTCCGTAGTGTGTGTGTGTGTGTGAGTGAATGAGAGTGTGTGTGTGCCCTGTGATGGGTTGGCACTCCGTCCAGGGTGTATCCTGCCTCGATGCCCGATGACGCCTGAGATAGGCACAGGCTCCCCGTGACCCGAGAAGTTCAGATAAGCGGTAGAAAATGAATGAATGAATGAATGAATGATTTTTATCTCTTTACAGTAATTCATTTATAGTAAGTGAGGAGTTCCTTATGTAACTTATGTCATAGCAGCTATAAACATCCGTCCCCTCTCCGGCTTCCTGTTGTTTTCTGTCTCTTGAAGTTAAGGAGACAAAACCAGTAAAACCCCTGCATGTCACTTGTTTTATTACTGGAAAAGCTGACTAACTGTTTCAAAGCACTGAAACTGTAGACTTCGATGAATATCAAATAAACTGGAGACTTCGAAGAATGTCAAATAAACACATTTGACAAGACAGAAACCTCAGCCGTTGTAACCGAAAGGTATTTTTGCAGAAATAAAACAAGAAAATGTCAAGCTTCAAACTGGTTAATAATCTTGTACTGAACATTATTTTACCTAAGGAGATTTTTTTTTGCTGTTATTCCTAAAGTTAAAGATGTAAGTAATTTATTCTACTCAGCTTGTTGTTGAAATCAAAATAATCGCATTACAGGTTAGTATGTAAATTGTGTGTTCGTGTTTAGGGTCGGCTTTTAAACATGGCACGTGAGAGGTGTGAAGTTCTTCACGAGGGTTCTGTATGGGTTCCACTCACAATAACAAAAAAACTAAAAAGGCCTCTGACTGCTTGCATTCAACCTGACCTGAATGACTGAAGACCTTCCCAGACCTCAGGTGTGATATCCCTCATTCCTGACTATGTAACGTGATATTCCTACAGGGGTTAACGTTTCATCCTCATTTGCAACACAATCCACGGCCGCTTGCTGCGTCTGCACCGTCGACGGCTCACGTCTATATCGCCTTTCCCCCCCCAGCATGGTCATCTTCTCTGAAGAGAAATTTTACCTCCACAAAGAAAGAAAGAAGACTTGAAAAACGACAGAGAGAGTCTAGATTTATTAGGACGTTTGTTTTTTTTGTGTGTGTGTGTTTTTACCAAGGTTAAAATGTAAAAATAGTTATCTATACTAAGTCAAGATCATAAACATTATTCATACATATTTAACCTAAATCCATAAAAAATAATTCCAGTTTAAAAATCTGTACTGGAACATTAAAATAAGCCAAATTCTTAATAGTCTTATATAAATATTCGTCATCTTTCCACTTTTTCCGTTTGACAGAACTAAAAATCTCATAATATCAAAATGTATTTTGAGAAATTAAATAAAGCTCATCATAAAAATAAATAAATAAATAAAAAATCTGATATGATCAGTTTATCATTCAGGATCTAATCTGATTATTATCAGAACACAGCCTTTCTGAATGCTTGTGTATGTGGACTTTTATTTACTCGCTGATTAGATTTGGTTTTTCCGCCTCAAATTTACTGTGTATTGATGACTCTAAACTACTGCGAGGTGTGAACGTGTGTGTGTGTGTGTGTGTGTGTGTGTGTGTGTGTAGGGTGTCAAGGGGGTGGGGTGTATTCAGAATGTATTCCTGCCTCATGCCCAGCATCATGCCCAACCTCTTTCTAAAGTTTGTTGTCTGATTGCTGGATAAGAGAATTGCACCATAAGGACTGCTTTAATGTTGCTGTACCTGATATATCGACAAAATAAAAGAATCTTGATATATTTACATGGGAAGGCAGATATTATGCATGATTATAAATAATTCATCAGACACCCTTATCCAGTGCGTCTCACATTTTATGCCATTTTATACAAACAAACAATTGAGGGTTAAGGGCCTCACTCAGGGGCCCAGAAGTGGTAGTTTGGTGGACCTGGGATTCAAACTTTCGATCAGTCCTACAACACCTTCACCACTCAGCTACTACCCCACATGGAAAGAACCTATATAAACATATATGTTTCAATATAGGTGACATATATAAAATTGGCCATTTTCCTATATTATATGCACATATATGTGTGCATACATATACCTATATAGGTACATATATCCACGGCGTCCAGGTAAAAGATGCGTATTAAAGATAAAATCAAGAAAAGTGAGAATCGTTCCATTATATTCGTGTCCTAGTGTCCTTCTTTCCGCACGTACACGGATTAGCCCATAAATACGTCATATGACTAAAAGTTTGTGCACCCCGGACCGTCACACTCCTACGTGCTTGTTGAACGTCTCGGTTTTTGCTGTTATAATAAGGTGCCCTCCTCTTTTCTGGGAGGCTTTGTACAGGATGTTGGAATGAGGCTGTGTGTATTTTTGTTCATTCAGTCACAAGAACAGTACAGAGGTCAGGATCTGATGTCAGGCGAGAAGTTCTGAGGTGTAATTCCATGTTGTAATGTACAGTGCGGTTCAACCTTCTCAAACCATCTGCGCTTTGTGCACAGGAGCATTGTCGTGCTCGTGGTAAAGAAAAACAACAAGCAACAAACAATAAAAATCATGTATTGAAAAATTTCTTTCATATTTCAGAAGATGTCCTTCACGGTTCCTATAGGAACGGTTTAGGAACAAGACATAAATATTCTGCTGATGCCTTGTATAGGATTTTTTTTTAATCACCTTCCTGTTGAGGTAAATAGGGTATTTATTTCTATATCTCATAGAAATCTTGAGAAGCTATCCTGTAAACATTTCCATCTGTATGAGTCATTACTGCTTGCTCACTGAAGTCATTTAAGTGTAGACAGTTTCATACCGAAAGGATCTTTAACATACAAATACTACAGTTACAAAGAAAATCTTACAGGATTTTAAAACTGATTTCAAACCAGAAATTATTATTTTATTATTTTATTATTTTTATTATTATTTTATTTTATTTTATTTCTTTTATTTCAGACCTGCTAGTGAATGAAATAAAAGAGTTGCACGTATGAAGATATTTGATACAATTTTTATACTATGCGTTAATTTATTTAGTTGTTTATTTATTTATTTTGCTTTCAAAACTTTTGGTCATGTTGGGGTAAGTTTAGGGTAAGTATGGGGTAAGTTTAGGGTAAGTATGTGGTAAGTTTACAGTAAATATGGGGTAAGTTTAGGGTACATATGGGGTAAGTATGGGGTAAGTTTAGGTTAAGTATGGGGTAAGTTTAGGGTAAATATGGGGTAAGTTTAGGGTAAATATGGGGTAAGTTTAGCGTAAGTATGGGGTAAGTTTAGGGTAAGTATGGGGTAAGTTTAGAGTAAATATGGGGTAAGTTTAGGGTAAATATGGGGTAAGTTTAGGTTAAGTATGGGGTAAGTTTATGGTAAATATGGGGTAAGTTTAGGGTAAGTATGGGGTAAGTTTAGGGTAAGTTTAGGGTAAGTATGGGGTACATTTAGGGGTTCAAGTTTAGGATAATTTTAGGGTAGATATGAGGTAAGTTTAGGGTAAGTTTATAAATATTCCTGATTTGATAAACAATAATATTGAGCATGGTTTAGATCTCAGTCCCCCTCCCTGTAACACAAGGCTGGGTTTATTCCCATCCTCCCTTTTTTGGCTCCCTCCCCCTGAGTGCACTCTCTCTCAGTCGGAAGCCCCTTTAAAATGGCCTGAAGGCGCCTTTTCTCTCACTCACTTGATCACTGCACGGTTCCTGCGCTCTAAACTCTGTATATTTCTATTACACCGCGTTCAGCTCGCAAGGTAATTCTTCCCTATTGATCTTCAGCTCTTTTAAATGCCTGTTTTCTCCTTCCTGAATCAGTCCTATGTGCTCTGAGATTGTCTTTAAACCCCGGGGACTTTTATGGGGTTTTTTTACACTTGGAGTATTTTCACTTATCGGAAAAAGCGCGACGAGTTTCATTGTAATTTCCGCTCTATTGTGATCTGTTATTTATTATGAAACACCACCTTTATATCCGCAATCTTAACTCTGTTTTGGTGTATTTTTATTTATAAATGCTGATTGGGTTGCGTTGGGTTTCGGTTTTTATTGTTTTAATTCATTTTCACATTGAAGTGATGGAGTCGGACATTGTGTTGTGTTTGGGTTGTGGTGTGTGTGTGTTGGGGTTGTGTAAGGGTTGGTGTTCTGTTGTGTGTGTGTGTGTGTGTGTGTGTGTTGTTGGTGTTGGGTTTTTTCTGTGTTGTGGTTGTGGGTTTGTTTTTGTTTTTGTTTTGTTTTTGTTTTGTTTTTGTTTTAAGTTTTTTAAGCCTTTTGAGTTTTATGCTCTCGAATAAACCAAAATACACATCAATAGCTTTTAAGTTTAAATGAAATCATCTATGAGTCTCATCTTGCTGGAGGATTTCAGATACCTAAAAATATAACATTTCCGGTTTATTAATAACTGATAATCCATAATCTTCCCCCATTTGACTGCATTAAACTTTTATACTTTTACATGGGTGATGTTTAGTTTAGATTAATTTGCAGTAGCAGGTTATTATTATTATTATTATTATTATTATTATTATTATTATTATTATTATGCTTTAAATATGTTGCAATATTCGACTATAATATAGTCATAGTCTGATGATGATGATTAATAATAATCTTGGAGTTGTATTTCAGATGGTTGTCTGATTACAGTAATTAATTAGAAGTTATTTATTGTGCAAATTTCCCTTTTACAGACTTGTAATGTTAAACTCTAAAACACTACTCCATGCTTTTCCCCTCGGGGTTTAGTGCTGTAGAGACTTTAAGACTTTCATGCAGCTTATTGACTTATTATGCTTTATATTGGGTTTAAAAGTTCTCTGTGCATCAGGATGATGTATGTGTATGTTTTGTGTGTGTGTTTCACAAACTAATTCGTTTGAATATGAACTCTAATGGGTTTTTTTTTCATTCAATATAAACGATTTGAGTCTTTGGGATCTCTGGGTTATTGTTCTTTGTTTGCGCGCCAGTTTTCTTTGCACATGTTGCGTGTTCGAATTCCCGTCTCGCGTTTCATCCCCCCCCCCTCGTTTTTATCGTGTACCTTCAGGGCTTCCGTAGCGGTACGGGGGGGGGTGTTGGGGGTATCGCAGCTGTACTTAAAGCACCTCCAGTTAAAGCCGCGCGCGGAGGTATTTCACATTTCTTTTTTTTTTATTAATTTCACTTCATTTTATTGTGCTTTGAAAATGAAAATTCCTGCTTGACGGTTCACTGCTGGTTCACGCGCTCAGCAGCTGAATTGCACGGTTCAATAATTTCTCTTAACATTTATTTTTGTATTGTAAACAAACACAAGCCCGGTTATTAGCATCGAATGCTAACGCTCCCTTCAGCGTTAGCTAGCAGCTAATGATAACGCACCCCTCGGCGTTAGCTAGCAGCTAATGCTAACGCTCCCTCAGTGTTAGCTAGCATAGATATCTATGGTTAGCTAGCAGCTAATGCTAACGCTCCCTCAGCATTAGCTAGCAGCTAATGCTAACGCTCCCAATAGCTGATGCTGAGGGAGCTTTAGCATCAGCTGCTAGGCTGATGCTAAAGCTCCCTCAGCATCAGCTAGCAGCTAATGCTAACGGTCCCTCAGCATTAGCCATATATATCTATGAGCCTTAGCTAGCAGCTAATGCTAAAGCTCCCTCAGCTTACCTTCCTGTGTTTATTTCATAAACAATTGTCACAAACCTCTGTGTCTGTTCTAGTCAGAATGTTAGATGTACAACGAGAATTTGCGTTTATTTAAAAAAAAAAGACTTTAATGTATAATTTATCTCGTATATAACGTGTAGTGATTTAGTTGTGCGTTAACAACTTATTATTATTATTATTGAACCACATTTTGTTTTATGATGCCGAACATTTAAAGCACAAAACATTCATGTCTACAATGAGTAGTATTTATTTTATCTTTTATTATTATTGATAATGAATCACATTTTCATGTCTACAATGAAAAGTGTTTTATTTGTAATACTTTATGCACAGTTTAAGTTTACAGACTTCAAGCAGGATGTAAAATAAATAGTTTATTATTATTATTATTATTGTTTACCGTCAGTTTATTTTGTGTATAGTTTTAAAGTGTCGATTGGTGTCCGGGTCAATCATCATATTTATGTTTTCGTTTATTTAATATAAATGATCTACCTATAAATCCACACATATAAATTATAATCTACAATTCACACAGTTTACGACTGTCGTGTGATGTGAAAAATGGTAAAATATTGTACATGGTTCAAATTTTTGGATATTACATAAAAATTAAGTGGTAAAACAAAAACGCTTTTAGGGGAAAACGGCAAACTTGGATTAACCAAGTTGTTTAAGTACGTGAACAAGTTGTATATTCATGATGTCTTAAGTCTGTAACCTAGTGAACCAGAGTTAATAATGTACACAATGACAGACTTAAGCACTTCTGTACGTTGCTCTGGATAAGGGAGTAAATATTGTACTTGTACGTGTGTAATGACAGTCGAATCTAATCAACACTCCCACACACATTCTTTTGGACCCCAACCTTTTGATTGACGGTATTTTCACACAATTTATTAGGAACACTTTGTAGATCCAACAGCCTGCTTCAGGACACCTCACAGGTTTTTAATTGGATTCGGGTCTGGCTTTCGGCTAGCTCATTCAAACGTGTTGGGTTAAGCTTTTCCTTTGTAGATGTGGATGGATGCTTTGTGATGCTGAAAGGTGAAATTCCTTTTCGTCTTTGGCTTACCACCAGAAGTTTTGGAGTTCTCCGCTAAGGTCGACTGCTATTTGTAGCTATTCATGATTCCATCCAGTTTGGTAAAAGCTTTGGTTTTGTCTGAAGAAAAGCAGATCTAAAGTGTGATGGTGGCCACCAACAGTTGCACTCTGCTTATCCTTCCTAGCTGATGGCACTGAGGGCACATTCATACCTGCCATCACAAGGAGATTTGGTGCATCTCCTAACATAGTTGGTAGGAAAGCTCGGAGGAGTTACAAGGAGAGCCGGACAGGGCTGGTATCTACTCCTTGGTGTGAAGAGGTTCTGCTGGAGAACTGATTGAACCCTACAGCAGGCTACTGGTTTGCGTCTTTCTGACCTAACTGTCAGACTCCATGAAGGTGGCACGAGGGCTCTAGTATGACTTGTGCTCATAGCCTGTTTGGCAGGTCTGCTATTTGCGCCTCGTTCTTCTCACAGGTGAGGAGTCTGGAGATGCCTTGGGGAATAGTATGCTGCCTGCAACATCATCCAACGTAAATAAACTGCTGGGATGGTGGGTCAGTTATGGTCTGGGGGGGGATATACTTGAAGGGTTGCACAGACTAGCCATCAAATTGAACTTGCCTTCGATGGGTATCTGACCCTTACCTTCCCCAGACCTGAAGGTAATTGAGAGCCTCTGGGACGTTATGTATGGGTAGATCCAAAGCTCCCAAGTATCACCAAATTCTGGAGTTCTCTGATGCCCTGATCAGAGCTAAGAGGAGGTTTCCAGAACACCATCCACCATCTCCTCCAGAGAAAGCCCAGATGCTGTGGTGAAATTCAAGACCTGCCTATTTATTTATTTTTATCACTTACTGGGTTGATGGTTTTGGTTTCTTTTGACCATAGTCACATAATTGTTGACCAATTACACAATGTATACAAGATAATCATTGAGATCCATAGCGTGACTTTAGCAGTTCCAGTATATTAAACCATGCATAAAAACGGACAGGATCTGAACGGCTTTCGTTCTAATCAGTTTCTCGTTCTGTTTTCTTTACTCCAGAAAGAGAAGATGAGCGAGACCGCTAAGGACAAGGGCGCCGTCGCTACTAAAGAGAAGGGCGGAGCAGAGAAGAGAGGCAGAGGGAGACCTCGAAAGATCCCACAGGTAAGGAGAAGGACGTCGGTAGTTCCTTTACGCTGAGAATTTTAAAACCTTCTCTATTAGCTAAAAACATCATGTGTTTTAATCCATAGTTCAGAAACACACAAAACAAAAAGTGGCATTTTAAAGGATGTCGTTTCCCCCCCCCCCCATTCTCATGCAAATTTGCATACGACATGCAAATTAAAGGAGCAGGTGCACAAGAGCTTGTTTACTTACGTTTGATCTGCACCAGAATAATCAAAAATGGTCCTGGTCCTTTCTGCTGTTTTGTAAAAATCTGCCCCAAGCCACAATTAAACAATTTACCCCAGATTAAGATTTAGAATTGATTTCACTTTATTCAGTCGGGGTTTCCGTGTCTTTGGTTATGAGTCGAACCTCTGAGAGACTTCCGGGCCCTGAAGTCTTCTAGTTACATGATCAAGTCTTCACTGTTTGACTGAACACCTTGAACATTATGGATGTTTTTTTTTTCTTTTTTTTTTCCCCTCCTGTGGCTTCTCTGTTTGCTTTTGGGGTGGGATGATGAAGAATTGCGCTTTTTGTTTAAGATATCGTGGGATCGATCGTTCCGTTCTCAGTGTCCTCGACGCCGCAGATTTATTTATTTTTTGTTTTGTTTTGTACTTTAAAATTGAAGAACGTTTAAATGACAAATTTACAAAAAATATCTGTTTTCACTTCATTGAGTGTAAAATAACTAAAAATTGGCTAAAATAATCTGCATCCATCACCATCTCAACCATTAGCGATTCCTCATGAAAGCGTCGGAAGCCCACAGGAACGTTATCTGCCAACGTATCTACGTATACGTATACGCCGGTGGTGTGTGAGGGAAAAAATCCCAACCAAATTAGTTTCAACCAAATTTACACTTCAGTACTTTTTTCCCTACACAAATACACCTGGACCAAACGAAGGTGCATTCACCATTTTATTTACACTCGGCGTACTTTAGATTAGCAGCCTGGAGGTTTGATCCTGGAGCCCTGACGAGACCACGGCTGAGTAAAACTCACAAATGCTCAGCTGGGTCTCTTCTGTTTCTCCTAGTGCACAGAAAGTCGTAATCAATAAAGGATCTGGATTTACTTTGTACTAAAGGATCTCAAGTGATTCGAAAGCCCTCTCTCTCTCTCTCTCTCTCTCCTTGTACCTCTATTGCTTGCTGTCTGTTTGTCATGCTCTTTCTCTCACACTCTCTCTCCCCTTGTACCTCTCTATCGCTTGCTGTCTCTTTGTCATGCTCTCTCTCTCCTTATACCTCTCTCTCTCTCTCATGCTCCGTATGCACAGACGTACCACAGGACCCCACATACAGTCCTGAGGCTCTGTGTAAACGAACTCCTGATCGTCCACTTCACCGTAATAAGATTAAGTCGTAGTAAAATACGTTCGGTCGCGCCGTGCGACTCTGCCGTCCTACGATACAACAGCTAGCAAAGAAAAAGAATCGATCGCAAGAACATTTATCAAAAGCTAAGTATTGAGCTTCTGCTACATGAATAAAAATGACTCAGATTTCACTCAGGTCAGGTGTTTTATTACTCACTGTTTATCGTTACTATTAATCATAGTCATTAATCGTCTTTGTCATCATTAAGCCGCTTATCTGTAATCCGCTGAATCGCTTAATTATCTCTCCCCGGCGCTTGTGTATCTGTTCTGAGTGTGTGATTAGTCACAGGAACCGCTAGCTGAAGGAATCGACGTAAAGCTTGTGAGCGTGTCGGTGCAAGTCCGTGTGTGCCGTCGGTATGTTGTAGAGAAGAGGACTTGAACCACACACACACACACACACACGTGCGCACATAGTTCTTCACAGTCGTAGATCCTGAGCGATGCCCAACTATATGCAGCTAGACACAGATTTGTGTTCTACAATGCGCGTGCTAGCAAACACAACTCCGTAAGCTTTAGCAGCAGTTCCTGAGCTAGAGCTCATAAGTCATGTACTGGTCTACTTTGGAACTTGGATTACAGATAATTCTGCATTTACTTCCTCAACAACTCGTGGAAGTGCCGAAAATCAGAAAACCGCTAAAGCAAAAAAAGTCACCTCGTTTATCACAATATCGATGCCAGTTCGTATCGCTCGTCCCCGCTCGTCCCTCGCATGACTCGGCTCTCCTCTGTCTGTCGCCGTGCTTGATGCACTCGGTGGAATTTGGCAGCTGAGAGCCCTGTGCCACCTGTCGGTCTTAAAGTAGCAGCCGGTGTCAGTTGTGCTGACCTTGAACACTGCTTTCTTTGTGCTGTAACAAAGTCTTCCTGTTAAAAGATTACGTACAGCCAAACATCAACATTTCGTGAAAGCCTGGATGGAAAGACGCGATCGTGCTTATCGCTTTGTTTAAGTAGACGGATCCCGCAGAGTCCGTACAGAGCAGCGGCACGATACGGACGCTAAATCTCGGACCTTCTACAGTTCAGCTCGCTTTCAGATATATCGTCTTATTTATATTCTGTGTAGAGTTTTTTTAGACCGAGACAGAAATCTGTCGGTCAGAACAAATCGATAGAGAGAGCTGAATAAAAGAGGATAAAACCTTGCTACTTTCTATCGATCGATCGTCGTGTGACTCCTAATATGTTAGAAGTAACATTAGACCAAAAGTTCTTGTTTGTTTATTCATTTTAATGTAAAGCCAGCACCGGAATAAGAATAATCGACTTGTTCTTTTAATAATACCAAAAGAGACGAGAAGTCTGTTTCCTTTCTTCGATTTCCGAGACCCGTTCGAGTGAAAGACGATGGTGGGTGTTTTCTCGGCTTACTCCGTGCCACACGACGTCTTCCTGTTTACTCTACAACGCTTCTCTATGGTAACTCTCGCTCACCCCAAAACCCAAACAAATCATCACAGAGCAGTTGTCATGATTCCGCCTTGACGCGGTCAGACTGGATGTTTTTACACTGACGAGGTGATAACATAATAAAGGAAGGATTAAATGAAAGGATCTGATTGGGTTAACCACGTGTTATCGCTCTGCTCGAGACGACACTTTGATTTGTAAACAGAAGCTCTGACCACAGCTTGTTTCATGACATGACTGAAAGCGTCCGTGCTGCGGCAGCTGCGTGTCGTGTGTGTGTGTGTGTGTGTGTGTGTGTGTGTGGTGATTTAGGGACACGTGATTCTCCGACAGATTTCTGCTAAACGCCCTGAGCAGCACAGTGCAGAGCTCAAAAAACAAAACACAGGATGCGGGCTTCTATGTTGCATGTGTGTGGGCGTGTGCGTCTGTCAGTGTGCGTGTCTGTCGGCGCACAGGCTTGCGTATCTGTCGGGTCGGGTCTCTGAGGGTGTGAATGTCTGTCTGTGTGGGGAGGTGGTCTGTCTCCCTCGGGGGGGGGGGGGTGTCTGTCTGTCTGTCTTTCTTGGGTGGTTTCTGTTCGTCGGTGGGTTCTGCCGGTCGGTGTGTCTGTCTGTCTCTGTGGAGGGGGAGTGTCGGTGTGTGTGTGTGTGTGGGGCGGGTGTCTGTCTGACTGTAGTAAAGTCATTTACATGAGGACTTTCTCCGAGCGCTGTGTTCATGTCCCACTCACGTGAATGGAATCGGGTTTTGTCTGAATGAGTTCCGACGTCACACGACACGTCTCGACCCAAATCTACTTTCATTCAGAAAACTTGTGAGTCTCAGAATATTACAGATTCCGCGCACATTCGCATTAACGCGATGAACTCGATGTCCACGTTAAACCGATTCATGTACAAATCTAATGAATTTCTGAAATGTTTTTTTTTTATCCTAGTAAATTTGGGTCTTAAAAAGGTTTGAATTGCAATTTAATGTATTACCCCCCCCCCCTTTCTTTCAGCAGCAGCAGGAGCAGCCCAGCGGTTCCCCGTCGCCGAAGAGGCCCAGAGGACGACCAAAGGGAAGCAAAAACAAGACAAGCTACTTTGCACCAAAAAGCAAAGTGAGTGTTGGTCAGCATTCTTACAGAAAAAAGTCATCATGCAGAACTACTAAAGTAACTCTACTTTAAACCTTTTTAGTGGGTCGTGTTGCTATTAAAACCTTTATAAAGTCGTGTACCTCATTTTGTCTTTGATTTGTGATTCTTCTTTTAGATTGACGAGTCGAAACGGTTACCTTCCTCTATATCGGTCGATTTCACGTTTAAATTTTAATATCGATTATGACCGAGATCTCAGGGCCTTTTTACACCCGGTCACTTCGTGTGTCGTCTCTGATCCGATAGCCGTCTGATTAGTTAAAACTGTACCGTTTACATCAGGCCACATAAACGTGTCTCGGCGAATCGGATATCGATCCGATCTTTCTACTCCCGCCCAAAATGCTAATATATTTTACCTCATTTCTGGGGTAATTGAAACAGAATACACTTTGGTGTACGTGGTTTTCAGAACGCGATCGAAAAGAAGACGTAAAAACTGGTTACGACGTTTGTTACAGAAAAACAGCGTTTACTGTTTGCTGCGTTTTCGCTGGCGGCAGCAGCGCGTTTTAAGGCACGACTAGACGCCTGGGTGAAAGATCACCTGCGTAGTTCCGTTTGGGAGGAGTATAGCGCTGACATATGTTGCTTGAACAACCACATTCATTTACACCTGTCCAGTTTCATCTGAAACGCGTCCCAGACCACCTCCTGATGGGGTTTGTACTAGAGGTCTTCTCGGGTCCAAAGAAATGTACCCGACCTGAAGTGACCCGAAGCACTTTCTACTGAACCCGACGAGCATTAATTTTTTTTCTTTTTTTTTTAAGAAAGACCCGAGACAAACCCGAAAAAATTAGACCCGAGTCCGACCCGACAGCAAATTTTTTTTTTTGACCCGAATGTCCCGAAACTCTAAACTAAAGTAACCGCTACAGCGTGGATTCAGAATTGATTGACAGGCCCGTTTCAACGAAAATTAGCTTACCGCCAGCCACACGAAGTCGCAAGCGGTCTTGGCAAACAGATTAGAGGTTGGAAAAGGACTCGAGTCGATGCGCACACACACGGGATACAGTAGTTCGAGTCTTCTCTGGTCCGTTCGGTAAAAACACATTCATTTTAAATTACCCGAGACCCGACGCCGCTATTATTAGACCCGACCCGTGTCCGAGGCACACGTGAAACTTTTGGACCCGAACCCGCTCGGGTCTCGGGTCGGACCTCGGGTTTTCGGATCTAAGTGGACCCGTGAAGACCTCTAGTTTGTACCATCAGATTTATATCAGTCTCCAAAACGTTTCGGAGGGCATTTAGACCTGGTCATTTTTACCATCGGATAGCTATCGGATCACAGAAAACGCAGGAAGTGACCAGGTGTGTAAAAAACAGTTTGTGTACAAAATTCCAATTTTATTTGACAGAACAGTTTTTAGCCACGCTGACTTGAACCGTAACGTTTCGATTTAAACCTGAAGGATGAATCGCTGCATTGTCCCTAATGTCACGGTGTTGTTTAGCGATCGTCAGGTAAACGTTGTTGTAACTGACCTGAGAAGCTATTTATTTCCACAAAGGCTCCAGTTTCCGATCGTGCGTTTGAGGTTTTTTTTTTGTTTTTTGTTTTGTTTTTTAAACACTAGTTATAACCGTTCCTGTGTTTATGACTGATTTATAGCTGCTAAGTTGAAAACATTTAAAAAGGAACCAGAATGGTCGGTTCTCCCCACTTCCTGTCTCTCACCATGGCTTCCTGTGGCATTTTGCATGGTGCAGGTGCACCCGATAGAGGTGCCGTCTCCATGACGACACCCTCCGCCTACAACAAACACGCGCGTGTGCCCGTACACACAGACACGTGTGTACACACAGGCACGCATGTGCACATGCACACATTTAGTTCACTTCTTTCCCTCTACTGTTGTCATGACTACTGGTCCTCTGCACAGTACACATGTACAACCTTGCTCAATCGTGTGTGTGTGTGTGTGTGTTTTTGGGTCTGCCAGCTGTCTCAGAGCTTCAAACCAGGTGGCCAATGAACTGGAGTGCCCTGTGTGCAGTTCATGTCCGTTTCAAACATAATAGCCAATGAACCCACTGCCCTCTGTCTGAGTGTAGACACACACACACACACACACACACACACACACACACACACAGGCTGACACCCTCTAGTGGTTAGATTTTCCCTCTCTCTCTCACACACACATGTGATTAGCACATTATTACTACAGTGGTTAAATTATTTTTTTGGAGACACTATTTTTGCTGGTTCCCTCCTGCTTAGTCACAGGTTTGACTCATCACACTCTCTCTCCTCACAAGTCAGCACTCGGACGGATTAAAGCAGTACGGCTTCGTCGAGCTCTGTGGTGTGTGTGTGTGTGTGTGTGTGGGGACATCAGTGTGTCGTTCATGGTCGCAAACATCAGCGACCCCACAAGCCGACACTGAGGGTTTAGTCTAACGTTACCTCTTAGCAAGTGTTTGTGTGTCTGACCTGCCTGCAGTGATGTCATGTGATGTGGTCTTCATTTTATAATCGGTGAATGCAAGACCATTACAAACTGTACCCTGTGTGTGTGTGTGTGTGTGTGTGTGTGTGTCCTGTATCCTGACCTTGTGTTTAACAGACTGAGTCATTTCCTGTTTTAAGGTTGCAGTACATTTAAAAGCAAAAAGACAATGTCAGAATCATCTAATCCATTCTCTCTCTCTCTCTCTGTCTGTCTCTTTCTCTCTCTCTCTCTCTCTCTCTCTCTCTCTCTCTCTCTCTCTCTCTGTCTGTCTCTCCCTCTCTCTCTCTCCTACTTCTTCCCCATCTTTCTCTCTCTCCTACCTCTTCCCCATTTTTCTCTCTCTCTTTCTCTGTCCGTCTGTGTGTGTCTCTCCTACTTCTTCCCCATCTCTCTCTCTCTCCCTCTCTCTCTCTCCTACTTCTTCCCCATCTCTCTCTCTCTCTCCTACCTCTTCCCCATCTCTCTCTCCTACCTCTTCCCCATCTCTCTCTCTCCCCCTCCTCCCCATCTGTCTCGCTCTCAGAAATCAGCTGTTGCGACAGCATCTGTTGGGGGAAAACGCAGAGGAAGACCCAAGAAAGCAGTAAGTCATCCCTCTCTCCCTCTGAACACACCGCTCAGTAAACAAGTAACCCGTCATCACTTCCCCCGTCTCACACACTCCGTTCATGCACTCTGTGTGTACGATCGTGTAAGAGTGTATACACACTCGCACGTGTGTGTGTGTGAATGCGTGCGGCCGTGTGGTTTTCTCCCTTTACAAGGACAGGAAGTCTCAAAGTACTCGATGATTCTGATCTTAACAGGACACGTCGGGTTTTGACACACAATTAATCCCCCATCAGTAAAAACAAAAGAGAAACCTGCTGCAAGCTTGAGGTTTTAATCACAAAATGACACCTCGTACCTTTTTTTCCCCCTGTTTGTAGTTCTATTGAATGCTGTACAGTTTCTCAAACAAGTTCTCACTTGTCTTACAGCAGCTATAAAGTGACTCCTCACCAGTTTTTTTTTGTTTTTTTTTTTCCTCTCGGAGCAGAAAACATCACATTAATCAGAGCACGGCGTAACACTGGGACTCTGTACATGTGCAACAGCGCTTTGGATTATTTTTACTGATATGTACAAGATCATAGTGCGTGTGTGTGTGTGTGTGTGTGTGTGTGTGTGTGTGTGTGTTCATTGGCATGGGTGACATGAAAACATTTGCATTTAGCTTCTTATCAGAAAAGGGGATTTCAAGCCATTTGTGTTTTTCACTCTTTTGTTTCTGTTTCTATCTTTTATGCACAGTTACACACACACACACACTCACTCACTCACCCACCCATTCACCCACCTACTCACACTCACTCACACACAGCTCATGTTGACCAACTGGGCCCTTACCATCCACTCCACATGGAATGAGCTTGTCCAATGATCTCACACACACACACAACTTTAGTCACCGTCATTCCTAACGATCTGTTTTATCTGCAAGTACACCACCTGCTCCGCCCGCTTCCTCTCTGACGGTGCTTTCTCTCTCTGCCCCTCCTCCCTCCCCCTCTCTTTTTCCTCCTCTCCCCCCCCCCCTCCACTCCACACATTCCTCTCACATGAGGCACGGCCCTGGCACAGCGGTTTGGTTCTGTTCCACGTCGAATCACTTAAACATGCCTCCAGAAGTCCTCACTCCTGAGTCACAGGCGGATATTTAGCTCACGAAAGTCCGATATTTTGTCTGATTCAATCCACAAGTTTGATCAACGTTTCCTCCCGTGCCGTCGATTCATACGAGGCCGGCACGTACGTCTCACGATTCAGATTCGCTTCGGTGACCTAGGGTTGACGGTGGCTGAGAAGCGACAGTAAAACGGAGGAGGTGGCGGCTTTACTTCAAAGTGTGTCTCTGTTCCACGAGGCTAATTTCCACATTTCTGTTCAGGTCTCCTCGCTCTGCTTTCAGGAAGATTCGCCTGCGTCTGTTTTCGCCTAAAGCGTTCTGTAGAACAGGGCGTGTCGTTTTTATGAATGAAAGACAAACAGGAGACGGAGCGTACAGCTCGGCCCTGACCGCGTGCTCACCTGCTCTTTGTTTTGGGCTCGCTGTAGATCAGGGGATTCCCCGGCATCAGAGTCGCTGTAAAATAATAAACTCCACACACTAAAACCAGACAAACGGCTACTAAGATCTGTTCGTTAAACTGTTTTCTCTTGAGATTTACACTGAAAGTAAGAAGACATTAGATGCAATTATCTATAGACCTATCTAAATAGTAACTTATAACAGAGGTGGCAAAATAACACTTAATAGATCTCTGGGTGTGGGGGTGTGTGGTGGGGGGTGTGTGTGGGGAAAACACTAGACCATCTTTCCTCTCACCTTTTTATCCACAGGGTGGCGCTGTTTGTTCCTGTTCAGTCTAGTGGTGTTTTTTTGTCTGTGTTTTAGTGTCATATCTGTTTTCAGCTCATGAAACTACAAAAAAGCGGGAAAAGACACCCCCCCCCCCATTTTGATTGAGGATCATTTTATATCATGATGTTGATTTTGTTCTCGTCCTCATAGGAGAAAGAAGAGCAGCCATCAAAGTCTTCTGAGGAAGAGGAGGAGGAAGAGGAGGAAGAAGAGGGACAGTAGATCAGCAACTTGGCGCTACCTCATACCTCTATCTCATCACTTCCCTTTTGAAAAGAAAAAAAAAACAGAGCTGGACTTTTTTTTTTTGCAACCTTGCAAAAAAAAAAAAAAAAATAGACACAGAACCCGAACGACCCAGAACCCCCCCACCCCTGCAAACGGACTCTCAAATACTGTACGTGTGTGTGTGTGTGTGTGTGTGTGTGTGTACATGCATGCATTCTTGCTCGCATGTCGAACACAAACACTCTGTGTATCTGCTCTCCGCTCACGTGTCATTATACTGGACAAAGATTTCCTCTGATGCAGGTTTCAGATCATTGTTTTGATTCTGTTTTTTTTTTTCTCTCGTCGCTTTTAACACAAACATTCAGATGTTCACATGCACTCTGGACAAAGGTGAATCAACCTACTTTTATTCCGTGCGTCTGCGTGTGTGTGCGCGCGCCCTTGTGTAATGGGAGAGGTCAGAACATCCAGGATTTTTTATTTTTTTTTTGGTTTCCTTTTTTCCTGGTTTTCTTCTTTTCAGTAGTGTGTGTGTGTGTGTGTGTGTGTGAGACGCCAATTCATGAATTCTTTATCTCTGCTCGAGACGGCGGATGCTTTTAAACTTTTACTCCTCACTCATTTCGTTTTTCAGAAAGATTTTAAATTTTTGCAAAGGAATAAAAAGTGGGCGGAGTTAGACAGTGCTTCATGAGCACGGTTTCAGAAATGGAATTATTATTATTATTTTTTTTGGTCTTTTGTCTTGGTTTTTTTTTTTTTTTTTGAGACCCGTATCTTTAGGAAAACAATAAAGTAAGGATATGGAGCTAAAATTTCTCTTTCCCCTCTCCCTTCCAAACCCCCACCCCCTGCCCCAATTTATTTACACTCATCCTTCATCATTCAGGTCACTGAACACGCAACAACGCACAAACCGGTTCACGAACACTTAGACAGTGATAGCGGACGACACGTCCTCCTGTTTTGCGTCTGCACTGGGACACAAATCACATTCGCAAGACAACCGGACTAGACTTAATCGTCGTTGTTGTTGTTTTTTCTTTTTTATTTAATTAGTCAATAAACATTTCATATTCAATTTCATCCCTCATGAATAGAACGAGCTCCCTTTTGTTCTCCACAGGAGGGCGCTGCTCACTAACTACAATCTGCTTTCTCATTTCCATTAAAAAATTATTATTATTTTTTCTTTTCTTTTCTTTTTTTTTTACACAAAACTCAGTCAGGGAATGCCGATTGGTCCAGAACTTTAATGCTGCTACGAACACGGTTAATAAAAAGAAAAAAGAATTAAAAAAAAAAAAGTAAACAAACAAAAAAAAAAAACAACCCGGAATACTGCAACGTCACACTCATACCTCACTCTGTGTCAGTTTAGGACGGCTTAATGTTTAAAAAAAATAAAATAAAAAATAAAATAAATGTGTTAAAAAAAAAGTGCAGCTTCTGTTTGGCAAGTGTGTGAGCAAACTTTATTTTATTTTTTTTTTCCTTCTGTTTTCAAAAATTTTTTTTTTGCTGTTCAGTTTGTCATGGAGTTAGGATCGTGTGTGTGTGTGTGTGTGTAACAGTAGGACTTCAGAGGTTTTTAGAGAACTCTTTCATAACGGCGTGCACTTAAGTGCACATCGTGGAACGTTTCTTTTTTTCCCCCTTCTACCTGAGACTGTAGACGCCCCACAGGATCGGCTGTGTTGGGACGGAGAGAGAAAATACTGTCAGCTTTTTCTTAAATGTTCACCCTGTGTGTTTGTGTGTGTGTGTGTGTGTGTGTGTGTGTGTTACGCAGGTGTGTGTGCAGACACTTTTTCAAATAGTTTTGGTGCAACTAATAAGTGATTTGTTCATCAAATTATACACCTTTTAATTGGAATTGTGGAAAAGTTTAACGTTTAACTGTCGGTCAGATTTCAGATTAAGATGAAGATTTAATTCATTTGTTGTCAACAGATTGTGAACATCCTGCTTTAACCTCAACTTTCCCCTCGGTTCCACTTCCTCATTTACACTTTTGGTACTTTGCTGTTATACTTTGTGTGTGTGTGTGTGTGTGTGTACGCCTGCACATAGAACTGGTTTGGGATCAGTCTTACAATATACAAACTCTCTCTTCTTCTTTTTTTTTAATTTTTGGTGGCCTGCAAGTATTTGTATTCAGACTGGTAATAAAATTAATGATTCCTACATGTGCTTGTGCTCAAGTCTTTAATAAATTCTTAATTCCACTTGACATCTTTTTTTTTTTTTTAAATTCCCAAAAAGTTGCTCACCAAGTGTTTACCTTCCAATTCCATCATTATTCATCTAAACCGTTCTCCACACAGACCCTTAAAGGTCTGCCGAGGTACAAACCCTCATGGTGACGGTTTTCAGCAGGATGAAGAAGCTGTTCAGGCTCTTGAGGAGATTAGAGAGTTCCTCAAAAAGGTTGTTCAAGGTGATTGAACTTGTGAAGAAAACACTTCACCACGCTGTCACTTTATAGGCTCAACCAAAGAACCCTGCATTTATTCATATATAAAGTGAAAAGTTCTTCGGTGCCATCCATCCATCCATCCATTCTTCATCTATTCTCAGGTCAAGCAGTGTTCAGGAACGCTCTGAGGAACCCCATCTAGCTTCTGTGGGATGTGCTGGACAAATAAGTCTAGTCCATGGAGGCTCCAACTCATGACTTGGTCTCGGTTCCTGATAACACAACATACCTTCAGAGGTCTGGTGAAGTCGCTGCCTTGACGCATTTGGCGGCACAATAAGGAGCTACACGATGTTTTGGATACGCAGGTGGTTTTTAATGTCCCGGCTGATCGGAATATGTGAATACAGGGTTCTCGGAGTTCCGGAAATAATAAGTGACATAAATTTAAACACATTTTTATCGTTGAGTAAAAGACTGCATGATGGGGTTTGTTTATTTATTTATTTGTTTGTTGTTATTTATTATGAATTTCAAGATCGTAACTTAGACGACGTGTGATGACAAAATAATCACTCAGTATAAAGTTGTTTTGATTGACTGAGTCAAAGTCCATTTTCTTTAGAAGAACATTTATAAATAGAATAAATAGTAATATATTTATTTTAAAAAAAAGCTCTTCCAAAATAAGTTAGTTTTTCAGTATTGTAAATTTTAGACTTTGTGTCGTTTCTATCTGTTTCTATATTCTCTTATAATTAATGTTCTTTCTTCTTCTTCTTCTTCTTCTTCTTCTGTATGCTCTAACTACTATTATCTTTAAAACACACATTTTAGCTTTAACTTAAACTTGCAGGTCAATAAACTAATAACCAAGTGTGTTATGATTAGACAAAGGTGGATTTATTTATTTATTTATTTTTTAAATAAAAATCAATACTTTTATAACATTTAATAAATCTCTTTAATATTATGACCCATAATGATGCAAGTCTTCGGTACATTTTACAGCACATGCTCGTTTCATCACGTTCAGGTCTTCAGGTTTCCTGAGGCTGATTTGTTCTAGTTTCTGAAGTTAAAGGGGTGGAGTTTCCTGTAATCCCTGCCAACGATCGGTCGATGCAAGCGTCACGGTTCGACAGCCGACTTTAAAAAGTTATTTATCCGACAACGGTGTGGATTTCATTTCGGCTGGTGTGACATGATGGAAGCAAGAAGTCTGAAATGTGGCAGGCGTGTGTTTTGTACACACACACACACACACACACACACACACACACTTTCCAGCTCTGGATAAGAAGTTTACGAGTTCTCAGAGAAAGTCATTTCCGAAGAAGGTTTCAACAGTAAACTGTATAAAGTGTAAGGATGACCGACCTGATATAATAACACATTACACACACACACACACACACAACAGCAAAAATAAATAAATAAATAAATAAATCCTTCCACACCAGCAGGTATCAGAGCAGGAAGTGCGAGTGCTGAAAATTCTGCCCTGATTTTCAGAACTCTTAGGCTTAATATTAATAATAATAATGATGATGATGATGATGATGATGATTACTATTATGGTATATAATGCATATCATTTCTGTGATGCTTCAGATTCCACATCCAGAACTGGTTTCCATGGAGACGTAGTCACATCTTTGGATAGCAAGCGAATGCAAAGAAAATGTAAACTGAAATGTAAAATGTAATCCGATGTGTCACTATCATGATTTTAAACATTTATCCGTATCATTACGTGTTTGGCTTCATTACTCGGACCTGCTACGTCACTCCTTGAGGAACCTCTGGGATACCTCGATAAACTGTAGATCAGCCAACTCTATGAATAAATACACTTCTGTACACTTCTGTGCTTTCTATGGGCTTCCTATTTGCATTATTGTGTGTGTGTGTGTGTGACAGTGTGTGTAACAAATGCATCGCAGAAAACGCAGCATCGTCCATTTCCGTCTTTTCCTTCCTGTATTTTTTTTTTCCCGTTTCCCGGTGAAGAGACCGGAGCGACGTGTCCGAATCACACGTGAAGTGCACTTTATTCTCCAGAATGTCGAGCGTCTGAGTATAAATCACATCTTCTGTGAAACGTTTCGGTTTTTGGGGAGAAGAGGCCACTGCTGTTGGTACGACGTCGTCCAGCCCTGCGACACGTTTTATCACACAGAACAAATGAAAGGATCAGAACGTGAGAACATCAGTGCACAGAAAAGTCCATAACAATAACTCATAGTCAGATCCGACTTTAGGCAACATTTTGACTGGCAGGAGTCACAGCCAATCAGACGTTGAGTAAGAAGAGGCTGATGTTGTACTGTATGTATAAATGTTAAAGACATTTCTTATCTTCTCATCTTGTAGTTTTATAAAGGAACCTTTATTTAATCAACGCCGAAAGAATCGGATTTCATTCTTAAATATAATCAGTCTTTAATATAATAGCTCTGGTTAATGGGGCTAAGAAATAATTGCAGTGAACATCACGTGTAGAGAAACGGTTATATTAAAGCATCTGGCCGTCAACAGAATCGCTTTCTTCCTCAGTATATGTTGCTTCGGTTCGCCGCTCAGACTTAACGCTAGTTAACGCTTCATCACTCTGTACACTAATAAACCTGATAAACCTTCTAATTTGCATTATTTTCAGCATCGTCGACCCTGAACGAATAAATCCGGCGTGCTTTAAATAACGGCTCGTATCGCGCTTTCGTATCGGTGAGGAAACAACGTTCGGGTCTGATGATTTGCACCCGAGTAGATTTTAATCTTTCGCAGCCAGTGTTGGGCAGTAACGCGTTACTAGTAACCGTAGTTACTTTCGACAGTAACTAATACAGCGTTTAGCTCAGGAGTTATCGACTCGGGAAACTCCGACCTGTGAATATGTGGCCGACTTCCTGCTCCTTCAGTTCTCTCCAGCGCTGGAAAGCTGATCCTATATTAACACGTCCTACTTCTTGTCCTTATCGTAAGTCTTTCTTCTCTTTCTTTCTTTGTTTTTATCCTCCATGTCGATGTTAAAACCGCTTTCTGCTGATGTCACACACGCGCACCGAACACACTCTCCGCCGCATATCGACAAGCCCCGCCCCTTTCTGCTCATTGGCTACACGTTTGTTTTGATTTTTGTTAAGCTAGTCGTCCCGACTCAGTATTCTGAAGCATTTCTCAGATATCGGAGACAGCACCTTTAAGCGCAGAGTGAAAAACGCTAATTAATGACCTTAGTGTCATCTTCTCTCCACATCTCCTGCTCGGCTTCGTTCAGCTCCTCGGTCGGGTCGTACGTGTACACCGGGAGCAGCTGATGCCGTAATCTGTCGATCCTTAAATAAATAAATAAATAAATAAATAAAGGTAATGGATTCATCAGACATGAATGATGTTGTGTCAGGACTCTGTCGTGTTTTAGACGTGTGTTCGTCCCTCTGTCGATGATCCTACACTGAATTTTAGTGTCTGAGAGAAATCTGAGCTGCTTTTTAGATGAACAAACACTGGGAGCTTCTCAGAGAGCAGAAATGGGTTTGATATCAACATTTACTCTGAAGATACAAACATCTGTGTGGGAAAAAACTTACTGAACTTTTCTATGTATCTGTCACCTCTAGTATTGTAGAGAAAAACAGAAATAGTGATGAAACTCTACACGTCGTTAAAGTCCTGAGTGTCGACGTTCATCTGAGCTTCGTATGAACCTGAGAATTCATTTGCTTACTGCGATCTGATTGGCTGTTTGATTTGATGGCTTTTATAAGGTACTTTGAACACCGGACTCGTCTTGGTATATCGATAAAGATTGGTATAAAGGAGACGTTTTTTTTATATAACGCTGTGTGTCAGTTATTTCAGCCAATCAGATGTTTTCATGGTTGCATGTGTTGTAAATTTACCTTTGCCTCCTCTTCACGTACATCACCTGCAAAACAGGACACGTCATATAACAGAGCGATGAATCACGTAAAATCACATGAACGTTTTATTAGTGTTTTTTAAACTACACTATATTAATTTTTTAATAATGTTCTTCTTCTTCTTATTATTATTATTCATTCATTCATTCATTCATCTTCTACCGCTTATCCGAACTTCTCGGGTCACGAGGAGCCTGTGCCTATCTCAGGCGTCATCGGGCATCGAGGCAGGATACACCCTGGACGGAGTGCCAACCCATCACAGGGCACACACACACACTCATTCACTCACACACACACACACTACGGACAATTTCCCAGAGATGCCAATCAACCTACCATGCATGTCTTTGGACCGGGGGAGGAAACCGGAGTACCCGGAGGAAACCCCCGAGGCACGGGGAGAACATGCAAACTCCACACACACGAGGCGGAGGCAGGAATCGAACCCCCGACCCTGGGGGTGTGAGGCAAACGGGCTAACCACTAAGCCACCGTGCCCCCCCATTATTATTATATTCTTCTAAATTCTTATTTCTATCTAATTCTATCTCTTATATAATTCTCTTTCTTTTCTTCATTATTTTCTCATCATTTATTCTTTTTCCTCTCTCTCTCTCTCTCTCTCTCTCTCTTCATTTCCTCATTCCTTCTCTTCTCTCTCCTTTTTCCATCTCTCACTTTCTCTTTCTCTTTTTCCCTCCTTTTATTCTTACAGCTTCTCTTCTACTTTTGTTCTTTTTCGTTCCCTTTGCCTCTCTTACACTTTCCTTTTCTTTCTTTCTTTCTTTCTTTCTTTCTTTCTTTCTTTCTTTCTTTCTTTCTTTCTTTCTTTCTTTCTTTCTCTGAACCTAAGCTGTCTCCGAACCTAAGCTGTCTCTGCACGACTCTTCCTGCACAAAGTCACATTTACGTCTGAAACAAAAAGCTTCATTGTCTGGAGCCAAACTTGATTGAGTCATGTGATGTTTCAGCAGCGTTCTTCAGCTTAACCCCTGCATCTGCACACACACTCATTTCAGGAGAGATAAATACTACATAACATGTCTGATCATTCTGAACCAATGTTTTGTTGAGTTACATACCACCGCTAGAATAATCCCGGCGAAGGTGATGATGAGAAACGGGAGCAGCACGTACGTCAGGGCCACGTCTCCTCCGCCCGGGTGAGGGGACTCGGTGGTCGTGTTCATTTCAGGGGAAAATCTCTCTCTATCTCTCTCTCTATTCGTTTGTTTCTTGTCTTCTGTGTTCATATGACTCCCACATGGTCCGTCCCTCTCCTGGTCTGGGCTGGACCAAGCCTACATGGCACAACAAGAGTGTTAAATATCTGAACCTGATTACAGCCTTTAAAACCAAACATTTCCTGATTACAGGATATTTTACTGTAACGATCTTCACAAATCTCGGTTCTACAAATTGAAGTTTTTTGTGGAACTTTATCCAGACTGGAGCTCAGTTGGCTGATCTGAATATCACACTGCTGTCATATAACTCTGATGAATAAAGTCCTCATCATCATCCTCATCATCATCACCACCACCACCATCATCACCTCAAGTTTAAACATACTCAAAGAAAATAAAGACACAAATCAAATCCAAACTAGATTCGTAAAGTTCGTCGCAACGGACTTTGATGTTGGCTTCGACGAGGCAGGTATTCGCGAAGGCCGGTGCTTTTTGGAGGCGAGTGGGCATAAAACTTGTGAAATCTAGTGGAGCACTAGGGTGACTAGGGAAACATCTGGAGGCGAGTGGAGACGAGCATGTGACGTCATCCGAAAACCTGTGACGCAATTCCCCTCCTTGGGCTGAGTGTTTCGATATGTCACATGCCCATGTTGTGCAAATTTTTTTTTTTCTCATGACTGATCAGTATAACCATGAGGAAGTTCTCCTCATTGTTCTGAGTGTTTTGATATATGACATGCCCATGTTGTAAAAAGTTTTTTGATTTTGCATATTTTAGGGGCGGGGCTGTGGGACAACCCGAAGGCCAGTCGGTACACCGATTTAAAACCTTTGTTCAGAGTATCGCCCTAAAGGAGCTGGCCGAGTTTGGTGTAGATAGTTATAAACCTCCAAAGTTTATAATGGGAGTCTATGCGAAAAAAGGCTACTTTGAGACACGGTACCGGAAGTACCGGTACTCGGATCGCTTAGAAAAGTCATAGCAACAAACTTCAGATCGGCGTCTACGACATATCTGAATTTGGTTCATGTGGCTCGAAAGCTCTAGGAGGAGTTACTCTAGATAAATTTTTGTCTAAGCTTAAATAGGAAAACAGAATGTTGGCTTCTACAAAGCGACATCATGATATTATTTACTTGTAACAAAAGGACCAAACATGATGGGCTCCATGATTATACGACCGTATTCATGCACTTCATCTGCTAGCTATCTGTATAGCTGCTAGTTTTTTTTAGCTGTATTTGTCATTCGATTTCACAACCGATTCGACTTTCCGAGGACGAACATTCATGAATTCACGACTTGTCATAACGTTAGCATTGTAGCTCTAGTGTTAAACCTGAAGAAGCAGATGTCAGACATAAAACATGTCCTGGCTGCTTAACTAGTCTTGGGTTAAGAGGGAACTTGTGTAAATGTGCCAAAGTGTTGCAGTGAAAATGACAGGAAATGTCAAACACAGTTCCTTCTCACAATTGGATTCCAAATAAGTAGAAATTTCTCCCTGTCATTATTTATTACACCGTACTTACGTTTTATACTATAAAGTGTACTATACTGTATCATGGACTACTATAGTATACATTGGAAAATAGAAAGAATTTCATTTTAGTTAGCAGAACGTTGTCATGACCAAAGACGTATGTTTTTTTGTGTTTTTCCCCTTTCTTCCCGTTTCCTCTCGCTACTTCTCGCAAGCAGGAAGTAACAGGTACCACCTGACCCCAATGATTGGTGAGCTCTGTGTGTGTGTGTGTGTGTGTGTGTGTGTGTGTGAGTGTGTGAGTGAGTGAGTGAGAGAGAGATATTCTGTTGATTGAATCTCTCCCAAAGTGTTATTGAGTTCATCATCTTGTTGTACAGGTTGCCTATTATTAGAAAACCCATTTTTATTTGCAAGTGAACTCTTTTTGTTGTTTCTTGACCTATTCAGTTAATTCTTTGGGAAGGGATTTGTAGAGCGTTGGGTGCCGTTTTCTCTTGTTTAAGCTAGTTAGAGAGTTAGTTTAGTATTGTTTTTGTTTTCTTTTATAGTTCAGTTAGTCTCTTTCTAATAGTTAGCGGGTTTGTTTGTTATTTTAGCCTTGCCCCCCCTTCTCGAAGCCTTGAAATCCTCCCACATTTGTACGATAAAAGGAACTTGTTTGATAATTGTATTTTGGGTCTTTATTAAAAGCCCTGGGGTTGGGAATCGCACCTTGCTGCCTCCAGACATCATACCATTTTTATTCTGTTACTCGTTCCCCCAACCCTAGACTAGCTGGGGATGTAACAACGTACAACGAGAGAACACAACTAGCTAGCTACATTGACAAGCTAACATTGAAATATCTGAACTAGTGATCTAATGTAACAAGCTAATTAAAATAACAAGCAGAAAATGAAAGTTGAAGCTTTTAAACAGACTTATTTACAACATTTAAGACAAAAGTACTACCTATCGAATTAAACAAAGTAATGCACAACGAATCACTAGCTAGCGTCTTAACACGTTAATTTACAAATTGTAACTAGCTATTTAATTAAACAATAATATACAAAAGTTAACTAGTTAGCTAATTTAACTGTCTCTCTAAAATAACTTAATTTGTGATAACTTAATAATTCTAATTTGCAAAACTTAACTAGCTACCTAAATCAATATGCTAATTTACAGATGCTAACTAAACTAGCGTATCTTGGCACACTTTATAATGAAAAAAAAAAGATCTGAATAATACTTGAGTAAAGTACAAATCTTCCCCTTAAGTATAGCAGAGTAACAATTGTACCTTAACGTACTACAGTATATTTCCTTAAGTATATTCCAACCTGCTAACAGCTAATGCGCCATATCACATTGTAAAACTGAACCTGAAATAAAATATATAAATAAATATAAAATAAATAAAGTAAGAGCAGGGGAGCACGGTGGCTTAGTGGTTAGCACGTTCGCCTCACACCTCCAGGGTCGGGGGTTCGATTCCCACCTCCGCCTTGTGTGTGTGGAGTTTGCATGTTCTCCCCGTGCCTCGGGGGTTTCCTCCGGGTACTCCGGTTTCCTCCCCCGGTCCAAAGACATGCACGGTAGGTTGATTGGCATCTCTGGAAAATTGTCCGTAGTGTGTGTGTGTGTGTGTGAGTGAATGAGAGTGTGTGTGTGTGCCCTGTGATGGGTTGGCACTCCGTCCAGGGTGTATCCTGCCTCGATGCCCTGATAGGCACAGGCTCCCCGTGACCCGAGAAGTTCGGATAAGCGGTAGAAAATGAATGAATGAATTTCAATGCCGATGTAGATTCCGAACACTGTAAATTTACGCACACTCGGGACGAGTCGGATAGGAACTCACAGAATTATCGTAGATAAGAAATAAACGATTTAAGATAAAATCTGTTCTTATCCTGGTTGATAAACAAGGCCCGCTGTTACAAAGCAGATTTACAGCAAGCAGAATGTAGATTTCGATCCCTAGCGAGTGCCAAAATAATAAGAACACCAGCTGCCGTTAGCCGACTAGCCGTGTCACACGTCTCAGGCTGCACGTCTTTCACCCGTGATGATGTAAGACGTGTTCAGAGACAGGGATGCAGAAGACTTCATGACTTCAAGATGCAGGCTTGTAGTTAAAGTGAACTTTCATGTCGAAACACATGACCCATTTTCACTGTCATATTTGGGTGCTGGTGCTAATCTCTAATTTGTTGCCCTGTTTT
>NC_062540.1:20547302-20579802 GCF_022655615.1 Tachysurus fulvidraco
AAAAGGTTCGTCAAAAACTCAGAACTTATAAATCTTCTTCATTTGAGAAGAACCGTATAACAGCGTGTTGTTCTACCAGAAAGAGAACCCTTCATGGATATGTGTGTGTGTGTGTGTGTGTGTGTGGGTGTATGTGTGTATGTGTATGTGTGTATGTGTATGTGTACTGTATGTGTGTGTGTGTGCGTATGTGTGTATATGTGTGTGTGTACTGTATGTGTGTTTGTGCGTATGTGTGTGTATGTGTACGTGTGTGTATGTGTGTGTATGTGTATGTGTACTGTATGTGTGTGTGTGTGTATATATGTGTATGTGTGTATGTGTGTGTATATATGTGTGCGTGTGTATATATATATATGTGTGTGTGTGTGTTTGTGTGTATATATGTGTATGTGTGTGTGTATGTATATATATATGTGTGTGTATATATGTGTGCGTGTGTGTATATATATATGTGTGTGTATGTATATGTGTGTATATATGTGTGTGTGTATGTGTGTATATGTGTATGTGTGTGTATGTGTGTGCATGTGTGTGTATGTGTGTGCATGTGTGTGTATGTGTGTATATGTGTGTATGTGTGTATGTATGTGTGTATGTGTGTGTTTGTATGTGTGTGTGTGTGTGTGTGTGTATATGTGTGTGTGTGTGTGTGTGTGTCTGTGTCTGTGTATATGTGTGTGTATGTGTATATGTGTATGTGTGTACATGTGTGTGTATGTGTATGTGTGTGTGTGTATGTATGTGTGTGTGTGTGTGTGTGTGTGTGTGTGTGTGTGTGTGTGTGTGTATGTGTGTGTATGTATGTGTGTGTGTGTGTGTGTGTGTGTGTGTGTGTGTGTGTTAGTTATTGGGCACGTTTGTGATACAACCCTTTTAATTTCTTCTCATTATCTAGAACCTGTCAGGAGTTTAACATTTATCCTTATGGGACTTGCTACAGCTTTATAAAAAAAGGTTCTTCGATGGTTCTCTAAGGAGTTCTCTGAATACGTTCCTCTGAAAAGGCTCCACATGTAAAGTCTCTTATACACAAACTCTAGAACCTACCGAGCTTCTTCAATTTAAATGTTAAGCATCTGTGCAGAACTCCTGCACTTCTCCTTTCTTTCCTCATGAGTTAGTAATACGAGCGTTTATACCTGCTTTAAACGGACTTCTCTTTTTTCTTCTTCTTTGAACTCTAAACATCTGATCTTTTCAGTTGAAAGAAGGCCACGCTCATGCAAATGAAAACAGAGGTCCGATCAACCGAAGATAAAAAGAAAAGAGATTTTAATCATTTAAATGTATTTTAATAACGACGCTGTCGGCGAAGTCGTCTAAGACGTGTTGTAGAAAAACACACGCTTCTTTAAATATCTGTGTTTTACTGAGGAATTCTTTCACTTTTTTGACAGGAAAGTTTCTGTACTTGGAGTGGAAGGTTTTAATGAGTCACTGGTGCTTCTGATGCTTATAGGACAAGCAAAGGTTCAACATCTTACAATAATTTGTACATACAAAAAAAAAAAAACGTATATTTTTAACACTCGTACTGAGCCACTGTGTGATTCTGTACTTTCCGTTCACACTATTTGGGAAAACGTATGTAAAAGTTCCGAGCATTCGTTCATTCATTCATTCATTCATTTTCTACCGCTTATCCGAACTTCTCGGGTCACGGGGAGCCTGTGTCTATCTCAGGCGTCATCGGGCATCGAGGCAGGATACACCCTGGACGGAGTGCCAACCCATCACAGGGCACACACACACTCTCATTCACTCACACACACACACACACACACACACACACACACACACACACACACACACACACACACACACACAAAACGGACAATTTTCCAGAGATGCCAATCAACCTACCATGCATGTCTTTGGACCGGGGGAGGAAACCGGAGTACCCGGAGGAAACCCCCGAGGCACGGGGAGAACATGCTAACTCCACACACACAAGGTGGAGGCGGGAATCGAACCCCCAACCCTGGAGGTGTGAGGCGAACGTGCTAACCGCTAAGCCACCGTGCCCCCCCCCCCCTCCCCCCTTGGTCAGGGTTACAGTCATTTCAAATAAATTTGTAGTTTGCATAGATTTTTGGAAATAATCGGGATATAAAAAAACCCCAAACCAGTTATTTTGGAAGTGTCTCATAATAATTTGTTATCCATCTGAGGTTTAGTTTTCACATCGAAGCCGAAGTGCTCGTTTACGATTAAGGAAAGCAAGAGTCAGTGATTTTGAGGCGCTTGTGATTCTTTATTTGACCTTGAACTTGTAATATTTATTGTAATAAGTCAATAAAAATCCACCACCTTCTGTCAGATTTTTTTTTTTTTTTTTGGATGATTTTGGTTTTTCTGGTGGAATTGAGTTATCGGTGTACAACAGTAGGGTAAATATCATGAGCGTTGCGTTATATTGGAAAAAAGTGATTACATCGATGGAGTGTTTCATTTGTGAGTATGGCAGAATTGTGCCAAAATATGTGGAGAAAACAAAAAAAAACCCAGATTTCTGCATTTCTGTATTTTTTTCAGTATATTCCAATTCAGCTGCCAAAAACTCTGACTAGATCAAATCTATAAAACGCACAACATTACTATCGTGGCCAACAGATATTTATACACCAGGCGTATCATTGACGTTAAAACCCCAAACGACACACACACACACACACTTCCGTGCTTAAACTGGCGTTTTTTTCCCCTCCAAAATACAATATTACGATAATTTAATAGCGAGACGTATAACGATTCAAAATGACGGCTTTGATAAATTCGATTCGGAAGAAGTCATGATTCATGATCCAGTTCGTATTTAAAGCTCTGATTGGTTGAGACTAGGGAAAAGGGGTGGGGTTTTAATAGCTTGTAGATAAATTACACACAAGAACAGTTACAAAAAACAAACAAAAAAAAACAATGCGTGGGTTTGTGTGGATATCGTTGAGATCGAACAATTTTCCGTGATTTATTGTGTTTGTTACTAGTAAAAGATTCAATCATAAGAATCGAACGATTTCATTGAATTTGAACGATTATTTTCGAAAATATTGAAATAGCGAATGAAATTTAATACTGAATACCGAGTATAGTCTAGAGTACAAACGGATATTCCCGCAGGAAGTCCTTTAGCCTTTCGGGCAAAGGTAAATCTCTGTGATCGTGACAATGTTGGTTTATAACCACACGACAGAGATGTTGTAAACTGGGCGCCGCCTTGTGCAGCGGTTTAGTAAGTTTCAGCTGCAGCGTGTTTTCCGCCGTCGCTGTCGGAAATGTATCTGGATCCGTGCTGAGCTCTCGGTGAGTCGCCTGCCTGCGATAAGCCAGAGTGTAATACTGCACCAAGTCCACCGCTCCCTTAAACTGGCGGAGATGAGGACGAGCCATCAGGACGGAGTCAAAGCCAAAGTGTCCGTTTGAGTACTCGATGCGCAGGTGCGTAGGCCCGAGCTCGGTTTTCACAGACAGCGTGAGGAGGTAACCCGGGTTCGAGCTGTCTCTCACCAGGAAGGAGCCATCCAGAGCCGTGTTCAGAAGCTGCTTAGCCTCGGCTGCTGTTATCGAGCCCCAGTACCAGCCTGAGACAGACAGACAGACAGACAGACAGACAGACAGACAGACAGACAGACAGACAGACAGATGTTTAATCAGGGATTATTTTAATAATTCCTATGTTCAAAATAGTTAATATAATATATCAAGTTTTAAAGAATGTCATCTTTATGAGATAACTGGATGATAACATCAGCGATAATATAATAGCGAGCTGTATAATGATTCAAAACGACCGCTCTGATAAAAAAATTCGATTCGGAAGAACTCGTGATTCATGATCCAGTTCGTACTTAAAGGTCTGATCGGTTGAGACTTGGGAAAGGAGCGGTACGTGTGGATATCGTGTGATATCAAAAAAAAAAATTCATAATTTTTGTCATTATGAGATCACTGGATATTATTCTGAGATACTGAATGTATTGTTAGGAGGAGTTTGTTTACTCTTCCCCGAGCTCTTAGACGGTACAGTTCTCAAAACTACAACAGAATCGTTATGGGTTACTCTCTCATCATTATGGTGTAGTATCTCAAACCTATGACTTCTTATCTCATAATTCTGTAACTCAAAAGTAAGGCATAGTATCTCATAAATATAGCTGAGTATCTCATAATCATGGCTTGTTGTCTTGTATGACTTAGTATCTCAAATATAGTTTAGTATCTCATAATCATGGCTTGTTGTCTTGTATGACTTAGTATCTCATAAATATAGCTTAGTATCTCATAATCATGGCTTGTTGTCTTGTATGACTTAGTATCTCATAAATATAGCTTAGTATCTCATAATCATGGCTTGCTATCTAATAATTAGCACTTAATGTCTCGATTATTCAATTATGCCTTAGTATCTCAATCATGGCTTGTATTACCATAATTATGACTTCATATCTCAGTTATTTCTTACTGTCTCTTAATTTATTATACTTTTTTAATTACGTTTTCTCAAAACGATTTCTTCTCACTATCTCATAATAAATCTATCGCATCTCATAATTATGGCTTATCGTCTTGATATCATGACTTGGTATCTTACAATTATGAGACAATGTACGTTTTATAAACTCAAAATACCTTCCATAAACTCAGTACACATACAGAAGTATTGTAACGAGAGTAATAATAGTACTGGGAGAATAGGACATGACTCAGTGGGTAGTGTACCTGCCTTACACGTTCTCCACATGTCTCCTGCCTTCTCTGTGTTCTCTGGTTTCCTCCCATCTCCCCAAAAATGCTGGTGGATGTATTGGACTTAGACGTATCGTCTCTAGATGTGAAGGTGCACTGTGATGCACTGGTTCCTGTTCCTGATGATCAACTGTTTCACTTCTTTTAAGAATTAAGTAACCCTTAGGTTTTTCTGAGATAGACTACAGTTGCATCACGACCCTGACCAAGTGCTGATGTACAATAATACTAATACTAATAATAATCGAGCAGTAATAATACAGATAAACAATTCGATTACAAACACAACATTCATTCATTCATTCATTTCCTACCGCTTATCCGAACTTCTCAGGTCACGGGGAGCCTGTGCCTATCTCAGGCATCATCGGGCATCGAGGCAGGATACACCCTGGACGGAGTGCCAACCCATCACAGGGCACACACACACTCATATTCACTCACACACTCACACACTACGGACAATTTTCCAGAGATGCCAATCAACCTGCCATGCATGTCTTTGGACCGGTGGAGGAAACCGGAGTACCCGGAGGAATCAGACACTTTTGGTCTGTTTATATACTTTTCATATAGTTTTTTTTATTATTATTAATAAATTTATAATTGCGTCCTGACAGAAAACATCGTATTAAATATGATTTTTTTAATCCTTTTAAGTGTCACCTCTGCTTTACGCCATCTAAGCCCCACCGAATGAACCGTTATGGTAGAAACGATAAGCTATCAGAAGGAGCGGATTAATATAAACTATATGCTACTTTCAGGGCTGCTGGTCTAGAAAACTAATCAACACCTTCTGACCGATCAGAAGCCAGAACTCAACACCAATCAAAGTGTTATAACACAACACAGACCTCTGTGCACTTCAACTAACTCTCCAAGGTTTTGCGATCACAGAAATCAATGAAAAATCAAGCAAACTAAGCAGACTGAAGAATCCCGTGCTTGTGATTTGGGCAGCTCGGGTACTTTCCCCACGATAACGTGTAAAATCAGACATTTTTGGCAACAAAAAATAAATATTTCAACGGAGTACTTGGATGGACTGACTGACAGCAATTTTATTACAGGGTTCCTTTAGCGGTTATCATCTGATTCTAATAAATTTAGGAGATTCATTATAATCTATTAAAGCTGTTAGAGTCACATGAGCCTTTCTGTAGGCTGTGGATTAACATTCCTCATGTTCACATCTCCACATCCTTCCACTGAAGGATCTGAATCAAAAGCTTTTGAACAAACCACTAAGTCATAATTTGGGCTTTAAGGGTTTAACCTATGTCTTCTCACTTACCCGAGTTGTGAAGGTGCGTCATAGCATTCTGTAATCGCTGGGCTTCCTCGGAGGAATCCGCTCGGTTCGGCTCCAGCCTGCGCTCCTTTAGTCCAGTTGCGGTGTCAGGTTTTTCAGGAACGAGGTCCGAGGTGATCACAGGAGTCACAAGAGGCTCGGCACGGAGCTCATCGAGCTCGCAGCTTCCACTCTGAGCCACAAACGCTTGGCAATCTGCTGACTTGGAGATGCACTGTGTGTGCCCCATCCAAAATCTGCAACGGTTTTAAAAAGGAGACCATAAAAAAAAAGAGCGTTTAAAAAGAGAATAAACCACGGCCATGTGTTCAGCTTTGGCAGAAGATCCTGAATTGTCACATACTTTCCTGTTAGAGTTAGCTAGATGTACGTTTTGAAACAGATGACTTCATGCCAAAAGTCTAAACCATCAAACAACAGGAAATACGGGACGTGAACACGTCTTCGTGCCTGTCGTTTTGCTCTACACACAGCTCTACAGATATATATATATATATATATATATATATATATATATATATATATAATGAACGGTAAAATAACTTGAACTTGATCATAAATCACAGATGAGCTTCACAGCGGTTTGTTTAATTACTGTTCTTTTGTTGTTGTTTTTTTGTATTTGTTTCATATTTAAAATTTGAGGCCACTTTTTTAAAATGGTTTTCTATATTTATTATTTTATACACATTTTTAAACCAAAGTATTGTTTGATATATATCTAAACACACACACACACACACACACACACACACACACACACAAATATGTCTAAAATTTTATATAGTTTTCATTTTTACTTCATTATATTACTAAAAAGGTTCGTATTTAATATTAAGGCTACATTTGTTCTATACTTTTTCTTCAAATGTAAATTCTTGTAAATAAAATGACTGTGTATTTTTAATATTTTACCAGAATAAATTGTGTGCGTGTGTGTGTGTGTGTGAAATGCTTAATTGCAAATTAAGAATGTAATATACCTAAACTTTTAATAAAAGTACATTTTCTTGTTTAAAAATATTCCTTAAGTATGTTATGAGCTGTTAAGATTAATAATCCCAGATTTCTTATTATATTTGATATCATTTAAAGTGTTACTGTATATTGTACATTTATTTAATATTAAAGCTGATTTGACTTTTTATTTCTGAATTCCTGACCATTTTTGTTGTTTGTATAAATCATTTTTCAGTTCATGATTCTTAGTTAAACGCTGCAGCTTTATAAGGATATAATTATCGTTATGTTTTCTATATTGAAACAATTCT
Organism: Tachysurus fulvidraco; assembly: GCF_022655615.1. Classification (NCBI taxonomy): domain Eukaryota; kingdom Metazoa; phylum Chordata; class Actinopteri; order Siluriformes; family Bagridae; genus Tachysurus; species Tachysurus fulvidraco. The sequence goes on from NC_062540.1 coordinate 20,554,638, forward strand.
TTACCATATCTTTAACGATATTTATGAGACGATGAAGAATAATCTGTTCCTATTCACTCCCCAGTGAAGAAACCAGCGTTAATGCAAGTGGCCTTCGATCAACAGAGCGCACTCGTGATAAAGGAGCCCTGATGGCGGTGGGTGTCTAAGAAACATCTTGATTGTCTGAGATAATCCAAGTACATAAAAGCCTCCCGCCTCAAGTGGGTTTCATTAAAATGTCTTCGAGGAATACGGCAAGATCAGATATGAGGAAATAGCAAAGAAGGGTGTAGCAGAAGTGCACTTAAAGCAAGACGAGCCACTTTGAGTTTCTGCGCAATGAAAAAAAAAAAAAAGGACTGAAGGGAAAAATAAAAAGCTGTAAAATGTGTTAAATCCCTTTCCAGTGATTTTCCAGGGATTATTTTTCAGAAATGTAACTGAATTGGCAATAAATCAGATCTTTTTTTTTGTTGTTGTTCTTAATTTAAAGTGATCCGGTTTCACATGAAACCAATCTCCATATAATGGGATGAATCTGGAATAAAGGCTTTACATCAGACGTGCAACTGTTAATTCATTTCCTTCTTGTGGTCAACAAAAGGGGTTTAAATGTAAGCCAGTGTTTGGGCTCAACGTTACACCTTGGTCAAAAAGAGAACTAAATAGATCCTCTTTCATTTCTTTGTACACATTTGTATGTGAAATAAATCGAATCCAAATGGAATCCCTTTGTGAAATGGTGTTTCTTATGTTTGTGTAGATATCCTTCAGGTGTAGGTTGACGTTCCAGCCTTGTACACTTAAACTTCATGAAGAAACATGAGCAACACTTACCTTTTCCACGCAGTCGCACAGATTCGATGAAGCACTGCGGCACTCAATACATCCTATAATACTGTGTTAATTATTTATTCCACCTTCCAGATTTCAGAGACAAAACTCGCTCACGCTGAGACATATAAAAAAAAGCCCAAAGAAAGAAAGAAAAATAAAAAAATCAGAGTTGTTTTGCTTTTTAAAAGACAGATAATTAGTCCAGATTACAGGACACAGCCAGGCGGTGACACAGACCTCGTGTTGTCCAACCTTCAGCCTTGGGCATGGTTTCTTCTTCCTCTTTATATGTGTGTGTTTGTTTGGTTTAAAACCATTTTTAAATCGCAGGCTTTCATCGACGGATAAAGATCGAGTAGCTTCGCTTTGTATCCACCGCAAAATCCTAAGTGATTTTGTGATTTTGTGTGTGTGTGTGTGTGTGTGTGTGTGTGTGTGTGTGTGTGTGTGTGTGTGTGTGTGTGTGTGTGTGTGTGTGTGTGTGTGTGTGTGTGTGTGTGTGTGTGTGTGTAAATATATATAAATTTTACAGTCTTTCCTCCGTGCCGAAGCAGCGCACTGCTTTCCAGGAACATTCCCAGAAAGCTAGATCACGTGTGCGCGTACAGCGTGTGTGTGTGTATGTGTACAGTATATCCGTCTCAGATATAACTTAATTACATGTGTGCTGCTGTAATGAAACCCCATGATATTTTTATTCCATCTTATTGGCAAACGGACCTCCTATTCGTCACGTTGTGTAACTTAAACGTGTCTTTTTCACGGATTTATTCACGCAGGATTAATGACATGCGATGTGCGTTTCCAAGAAACTACCGCTGAGCAACAACACGAGAGTTTCTTAGTAAGTGGAGAATTGCGTCATAGCAGAGACCGGAAGTGAACTCACTACCAATTGAGCATAATGAATGGGCTATTATTGATTTTATTTGTTGTTGTTTGTTCGTTTTGTTTTGTTTTGTTTATGCCTGTCGTTATGTATTTGTTTCCTCAAGTAACACTGTAAAAGTGTAATTATTATACAGAGTGTATTATGCTATAAATATCTAAATTAACACACACATAATGCACCTACTGGCATGTTCAGGAAACTGGAGAACCTCAGAGGAACCCATAAGGAGAACCTACAGATCAAGGTGGTGTCAGGATACAACGCTACCCGCTACATCGCCATATCATCCCATAGATTCATTCATAGACACTATTCATTACTCAATATAAACTATACAAACTATACAAACTATATAAACTAATACTAACTATAAACTTCACTACAGTAAACTTGTCTATAACCTTATCTATACTTCACCTCCATAATCTTATAACTCTAATCTTAACCTGAGTATAACAATCATATTGGAAGCTATAGCACAGTAAAACTAAACATGCTTTTTACCTTAACACCTAAATGTAATCTTTACCTCAACACCCGAACATTATCTTTACCTTAACATCTCAACATTATCTTTACCTTAACAAATAACCACAATCTTTACCTTAACACCTAAACATAATATTTGCCTTAACACCGAAACATAATATTTGCCTTAACAGCCAAAAATTATCTTTACTTTAACACCTAAACACAACCTTTACCTTAACACTGAAATGCAATCTTTACCTTAACACCTAAGCATAATCTTTACCTTAACACCTACCCGTAATCTCTACCTTAACATTGAAACGTAATCTTTACCTTAACACCTAAGCATAATCTTTACCTTAACACCTACCCGTAATCTCTACCTTAACACTGAAACGTAATCTTTACCTTAACACCTAAGCATAATCTTTACCTTAAAACCTACCCGTAATCTCTACCTTAACACTGAAACGTAATCTTTACCTTAACACCTAAACATAGTCTTTACTCTTTTCCTTAACACCTAAACATAATCTTTACTCTTTTCCTTAACACCTAAACATAATCTTTACCTTAGTAAAACTAATCCTATATATATATATATATATATATATATATATATATATATATATATATATATATATATATATATATATATATATATAAACTCAGCAACAACTCTTATCCACATCCTCTACTTAACATCATTAAACACAATTATAACCTTAGATATAGTTAATGATGTCATTCTTTCCCTGAACTTAACTTTAAATAAATTACATCTCAATGTTAACATAAACCTTAATAGAACTAATCAGTAAAAGTAATGTTAATGTAACCTTAACATCTTGTCATGTAAAGTTGCAGCCCTTTTATTATGTTTTAATAATAAAATCCAAACATTAAATACATTAAATAATGTATTCTAATCACATGACATTTTGGGGGATATTTTGCCATAATATATAATAAAAAAACTAAACATTTATAAAACTTTCATGTATTTAAAAAAAAAAAAAACATATTTGATATCAATACGACTTCATTTCGTTCTTCTATCTTGTTTTTTTTTTATTATTGAAATATCGCGAGACTTCACTTGGGCTCAGTTTACATTCTTAAGTCTCGCGAGATAGAATGCAGGGTGAGTTAGTAACCGTCCGAAGTCTCGCGAGAATGTACGATAGCTCTGTAGTAGGCGCGCAGACAAGTGTTTATTTTTCGGTATCCGCTGCAAGTTCGGCTGCTTTACAGCCCAAATAAACTGCAGCGGAACTTCTGAGACCTGTTTATTATTGTTGTGAATCAAATCTGTCGCAGTTTCGGCGTGTCTAACGTCGCTGTGATCATTGTTTTTATATATAAACCGTGCTAGTAGCGCTGTTAGCATTTTAGCTAACAGGCTAGGCTAAGCTAAGATAGCAAGGGAGCTAACGACGTTATATTTTTGTATGTTTTTCTGTATTTAAGTTGATTTCCCTGCAAATAAAATGGGTTATTTAAAGTTGATAGAGATCGAAAATTTCAAATCGTACAAAGGAAGACAGATAATCGGTCCTTTCCATAAGTTTACTGCGATTATCGGACCGAATGGATCAGGTGAGTAAAGTAGAGCAACAACAGAGCGTTTAAATAATAATCGACCATTAACTAATACACACATCTTTACATAGTATAGTTTATATTTACTACATAGTTAATTGGTTTATAGTTGCACTAGATAACTAAATAATCCATCAGTTATCAGCAACATGTTTGAGCTAATCGTCACACTCACTGTCCACTTTATTAGGAACACCTGCCCATTCATGTGGTTGTCTAATCAGGCAACGGCTAAAAGCATAACGTCCTGCAGATACAAGTCAGGAACCTCAGTTAATGTTCACATTTAACATCAGAATGAAGAAGAAATCTGATGTCTCTGCTTTGAGTGTTTCAGATACTGTTGATCTCCTGCTCAGATTTTCTCACACACACAACAGTCTGTAGGGTTTGAGATCAGCTTCCAGGAAGGAACTCAAATAATTACTTATCAAGTCAAGAAGTTTTATTGTCATTTCAAACATATATAAATGTTGCGGTACGTACACAGCAGAATGAGACGGCGTTTCTCCAGGATTGTGGAGTTACATAAAACGAAGACAGGGCTATAAGGACTCAGTAAGTTAGTCCTAGACACATAGTGTATCTGTACAATCTGGTGCAAACGGTGCAGGACAAAAGACGGTGCAGACGAAAAGTTACAAGACGATAAACAGAAACAGCGCCGATCGATCAGTGTAAATACTGTAAGTTTAGACTATATTGCATGCATTATTGCATAATACTAGTATTGAGTAGCAGCAGGTCCCTGAAATAATGCATAGGATTTGTGCAAAAACAGCAAACGACGGAAATGTTGTACAGTATGTGCAAAACGACGGAAACGATTAGACAGTGTGCAAAAACAGCATGTAAACAAACATCGTAACAACACTGATGCAGAAAAGCATATCAGCGTGCACAAAACGTCCAGCGTCCAGGTGGGTGAGCTTCGGCAGGTGAGGGCCGTGTAGTTATGGTGAGTCTGTGCCAGCGATGTTGTCAGATTCTTGTCCTTAGCTGACAGGAGTGGAACCGTCTGCTGTCGTTGTTCATCAAACATCGAGGTTTGGGGTTTTGTACGTGCTGAGATGTTTTTCTGCTCGTCTTGGTTCGAAAAGAACGATTATTATCAGAAAGCGGAAACCTTGTGTTAAATTGTGAAGTTGATTTAAAAACAAGTGTGCAGGCAAACCTTTTGATTATAAGCCCCGCCCCTAAACAAACCTTTTTTTTCTCTTCAGGGAAGTCGAACCTCATGGATGCCATCAGCTTCGTGCTGGCGGAGAAAACTAGCAACTTGCGTGTGAAAACGCTTAAAGATCTGATTCACGGTGCGCCCGTGGGGAAGCCGGCGGCTAACCGGGCTTTCGTTAGCATGGTGTACCAGGAGGACAGCGGAGAAGAGCGCTCTTTCACCAGAGCCATCATCGGTGAGGCGATGAGGATTACGTCACACGTACACTCGTGTTGTACAGTCAGTGACGTCGCGCTAAACGTCTATGTTAATAATCGTGTGGTCTGAACCCCATTAGTTATTCACTGTTGATTTTGTATCTTTTTTTATTTATTTGATCAATTATAAAGCCTTGAAACAACTGCTTTGGGAAATATTTTTATGACCTGTTAAAAGGAAAATAGAATAAATTATTTGTACTATAATAAATTAACAATAGAATTAAGTTAAAATCGAAGAATATCTGCTAATCAGAATGAATGAACTAAATGAACTCCCCATTAATTCCCCATCACTCTGTCTGTTTTCCCTCCTCTTCTTTTTCTATCCCTTTTTCTCTCCCCACTTTTTTTGCTATTTCCTTTTCTCCTCCTTGCATTTCCTCCACCTCATCATCCTCTTTAACATGTTTTTACCTCTTTCTCTCTTTCAATCTCACTCTCTCTCTCTCTCTCTCTCTCTCTCTCTCTCTCTCTCTCTCTCTCTCTCTCTCTCTCCGACCCACAGGATCCTCGTCAGAGTATCGCATTAACAGTAAAGTTGTGGGATTGCCCGAGTACAGCGAGGAGCTGGAGAAACTCGGCATTCTCATCAAGGCCCGGAACTTCCTGGTCTTCCAGGTCAGATTCGTTTAACTGTGCACACTTTTATTTATTATTATTATTATTATTAGGAATAATTTCTTTCCTAATTTTATTAGGGACTCATTCATGCATTAAGGCCATCCTTAAAAATACTCTTGTTTGCCGTAACCCGACCGACCCTGTCAGTTTAGGACCGACTCAATTTTTTTATAGATTTTTTTTTGCTTTTAGCCCGACCGACTCGCCGGTCGTAAATTTGTGTTAAGACTGATTTTTTTTTTACTCTTCAAACAACTAATACAAAAGCAATAAAATAATAATAATATTTTAGTAAGTATTGTAAATATATAAATCGGCCTACATACAAAGGAAGGCTACGTTCTTTCTTTTAAATAAAAACCCGTGACATCATCTATGTTTACACTGTCGGTTACCGGATGTCACACTACGGCCTGTGCGTTCGCTTCGTCTCATTCTCTCGTTCACTGTCAGAGACGACGGTTCGCGCTCGGTAACGATGGCTGCAGCTGCAGTAAACAAAATGTTTGCGGTCACCGTTCAAACTCGTACGGGTTCGGGCGCCATAATACATCTAAAACAACATTAAAACAGCTCGACACGCATTAACTTGGCACGAAGTCCTGGAAAAACTGTCCAGCATCAAAATAAGGTTCGCGACGATGCGCCCGAAGGCACGGGTTGAAGACCCAGTCAGTGACGTCACGATATGCTAATTTGTTTAAAGTTATACCTACGTAATCACCATCACCAAAATTGTACTTTTTTTTTTACATTGAACCTTAAAAAATATAAATATAAATATATAACTATATTTTTAAGGATGGCCTGACACGATCATGCGTGAGCAGAACATCGCATAACATCATTCATATACATCTCGAGAGCTGTAGTTATGGTCCAACATCCCAATGATGCAGAAGACAAACCTGTCGCTGTCTTGGCTCACAGGGTGCAGTGGAGTCCATCGCCATGAAGAACCCTAAGGAGCGAACGGCTCTGTTCGAGGAGATCTCTCGCTCCGGCGAGCTGGCGCAGGAGTACGAACGGTGCAAGAAGGAGATGGTGAAGGCCGAGGAGGACACGCAGTTCAACTACCACCGCAAGAAGAACATCGCTGCCGAGCGCAAAGAGGCCAAGCAGGAAAAAGAGGAGGTTAGAAAATGGTCCTGAACAGCAGCGTTATGGAGATATGTTGTCGTTCCTATATGAACTCGTCGTTTCTTTCGTGGGAAGATTCGACAAAGATAAACCTAGATGTTTGTGTGTCTGTAACATTTATGTGCCGAGTCTCCCGTGTCAGCGCTTTGTAACAACCAGAGCGGTATTTTAAACCCCACATCCCCCCCACCCCCAGGCCGAGCGATACCAGAGGCTGAAGGATGAAGTCGTGCGTGCGAACGTCCAGATGCAGCTCTTCAAGCTCTACCACAACGAGTGCGAGATCGAGAAACTGAACCGCGAGCTGACGCAGCGCAACAAAGAGATCGACAAAGACCGCAAGCGCATGGACCGCGTGGAGGACGAGCTGAAGGAGAAGAAGAAGGAGCTCGGCAGGATGATGAGAGATCAGCAGACGGTGGAGAAAGAGATCAAGTGAGCAATTTTAGCCCAGGGATTAAACACACGAGTAGCTTTGGCAGTAAGTATTCACCGGTTAGTGATGACGGTTTGTTTCTCCCGCTCAAAGAGAGAAGGACGCGGAGCTGAACCAGAAAAGGCCGCAGTACATCAAGGCGAAAGAAAACACGGCTCACAAGATCAAGAAGCTGGAAGCCGCACGGAAATCCCTGCAGAACGCCCAGAAGTGCTACAAGAAGCGCAAGGCGGACATGGACGAGCTGGAGCGCGAGCAGAGAGCCGTGGAGACGGCCAGGCAGGAGTTCGAGGAGCGCATGGAGGAGGAGGCACAGAGTCAGGGACAGGACCTTCAGCTCGAAGAGAACCAGGTACCTCACCGACTTATACACAGTTTACTTTTTTTTAGCTTTAAGTGTTTATCCGCTAACGTCCGGGATCCGTTTGCGCCCCAGGTGAAAGCGTACCACCGTCTTAAAGAAGAGGCCAGCAAACGAGCCGCCACCCTCGCCCAGGAGTTGGAGAAGTTTAACCGCGATCAGAAAGCTGACCAGGATCGCCTCGATCTGGAGGAGAGGAAGAAAGTAGAGACGGAGGTAACCAGAGGATACGTAGCACTCGGAGTCAGTAGGAAAAGACCTCGTGCGTCTCGGCCGGCGGCTTTACTAAGGTTCGCGTTCTCGTTGCAGGCTAAGATCAAGCAGAAGATCAGAGAGATTGAGGAGAACCAGAAGCGTATCGAGAAGCTGGAGGATTACATCACGACCAGCAGGTACACGACCAAACTTTTGGAAATCCAACACAAGATTTCTGTACGTTTCCGTTACAAATATTCACACGCGGCTAGTTTAGAGTCGTCCGTCCCGGCGGGCAGCGAAGCGTCTTGTCATTTTGTTCGCCTCCTGTTTTACAGACAGTCTCTGGATGAACAGAAGCGGATGGAGGAGGAGCTCACGGAGGAGGTGGAGCAAGCCAAGAGGAGGATCGATGAGATTAATATGGAGCTTAATCAGGTACACCGTAAACACCGCCTAGCGTTCAGCTCTCCGTCGCCGTTTAAACGCGTCCCATCACTCTACCGAAGGAGGGATCTCATCAAGGTGGGGGTGTGGTGGTGTTTGTTTTTTCTCTTTTCCGTACACAGGTGATGGAGCAGCTCGGCGACGCTCGTATAGACCGACAGGAGAACAGCAGACAGCAGCGCAAAGCCGAGATCATGGAGAGCATCAAGAGACTCTATCCAGGCTCAGTGGTAGGTTTAAACTGCTGAACTCGGGTCGTTCCTGACCAAGTGGCGTTTCTGTGGGTAGAGATCTGATATTACACGTTTATAACATATAAGGGGCTTTTTACACCTGGTCACTTCCTGCGTTTTCTGTGATCCGATATCTACCCGACGGTAAAAAGACCAGGTCTAAATGCCCTCCGAAATGTTTTGGAGACTGATATAAATCCGATGGTTCAAACCCCTTCAGGAGGTGGTCTGGGACGCGTTACAGATGAAACTGGACAGGTGTAAATGAATGTGGTTGTTCAAGCCACATACGTCAGCGCTATACTCCTCCCAAACGGAACTATGTCACTCGCAGGTAATCTTTCACCCAGGCGTCTCGTCGGGTCTTAAAACGCGCTGCTGCCGCCAGCGAAAACGCAGCAAACAGTAAACGCTGTTTTTTGTAGCATAAACATCGTAACCAGTTTTTACGTCTTCTTTCTGATCGCGTTCTGAAAACCACAGACACCAAAGTGTGTTCTGTTACAATTCCCCCAGAAATGAGGTCAAATATATCAGCATTTTGGGCGGGAGTAGAAAGATCGGATCGATATCCAATTCGCCGAGACGCGTTAATGTGGTCTAATGTAAACGGTACAGTTTTAACAAATCAGATAGCTATCAGATCAGAGACAACACACGAAGTGACCGGGTGTAAAAAGGCCCTAAATTGAACGCAACACTGGTACGAAGTGTCTTAGAAATCCAACTGAAATCTTGGATGTATGAAAAAAAAAAAAAAAAGTCAAACCACAAGCGACACGAGCGACTCGTCTCTTTAGAGCGAAGGACATGCAGGACGGAAGGCATTGACTCGGTATGATCTACTATTAATCTAATCATCCTGTACATAATCGTGTTCTCCCTCCAGTACGGACGGCTCATAGACCTGTGCCAGCCCACGCAGAAGAAGTACCAGATCGCCGTGACCAAAGTGTTGGGCAAAAACATGGACGCCATCATCGTGGACTCGGAGAAGACGGGCCGTGACTGCATCCAGTACATTAAAGAGCAGAGAGGAGAACCTGAAACCTTCTTACCGCTGGACTACCTGGAGGTGCTTTCTGTAGTTTTGTAGCTGTTGTGAACTCAAAGCTCACAATGAATCCCTCTTTCTCTGAAGAGGAAGGAACGACACCTTCTTCTTATTATTCTTATTATTTATTTATCTATTTATTTATTTATTTATAAGGCGGATGTTTTTTTTTTTTTTTTTTTTTTTTTGATAAATCCGCTAATCGTCCCTGTCTCCTCAGGTCAAACCCACGGACGAGAAGCTGCGCGAGCTGCGCGGTGCCAAGCTGGTGATCGACGTCATCCGCTACGAGCCTCCGCATATCAAGAAAGCTCTACAGTACGCCTGCGGGAACGCCCTCGTGTGCGAGAACGTAGAGGACGCTCGCAGGATCGCTTTCGGAGGACCGTACAGACATAAGGTACAGATTACACCAAACGAGTCCGATTTGATCCGATACCGCATGATCTATCTATCTATCTATCTATCTATCTATCTATCTATCTATCTATCTATCTATCTATCTATCTATCTATCTATCTATTTATTTAATTTTTTATGCCCTTTATATTTTACACCTTTTAAAGTCTTGGGACATCCACAAATCAACTCTCATCCTATACGTCCTGTTAGCCGAGCTACAGTTCTACACATATTAGCATTTTGTCTCTCCCCCCCAGCCCCAACCCCACCCCACAGAGACATACTTTTTTTTATTATTATTATTATTTAAATCCAGAGCTTGTGTGTTTTTGTGATGGTTAATACTCTCCTAAGTGCTTAGTAAAGAGATCTGTGGAACTTTTAATCCTTCATTCGATGGACACAAAGGTTTTCTAGGGTCGCTATAGAAACGGTAACGTATTAGAACAAGCGTATTAATAAATTCTGCCAATTTAACACCGTTCACTGTTGCGAGTTTAATTCGATCAGATCAGATCTGAGACTAGTGCGTCTGAGAACCAACAGATCTGACCCAATGTCTTGAACCTCGGCGCTTCACAGACTGTGGCGCTAGACGGAACTCTGTTCCAGAAGTCCGGCGTGATCTCCGGAGGCGCCAGCGACCTGAAGGCCAAAGCTCGCCGCTGGGACGAAAAAGCCGTGGACAAGCTGAAGGACAGGAAAGAAAAACTCACCGACGAGCTGAAGGTGAAAAGTCTCGAACCTGTTACCACGCGAGGCCGAAACTCGAGGCGCCGACCGGGTGTCTGACAGATGTGTTGTGTACATTTGTGTAGGAGCAAATGAAGGCGAAAAGAAAGGAGGCGGAGCTTCGTCAGGTGCAGTCTCAGGCCCACGGGCTGCAGATGAGGCTGAAGTACTCTCAGAGTGACCTCGAGCAGACCAAGACTCGCCACCTGTCCTTAAACATGCAGGTAACTTTGTGAAGCGTCTGAATATTACAGAGCATAACATCAGGAGCTACGTTTAAGACGCAGACGTGTCGTAATGTGTATTTCAGGAAAAATCCAAGCTAGAGAGCGAGCTGGCGAACTTCGGGCCCCGTATCAACGACATCAAGAGGATCATCCAATCACGTGAGAGAGAAATGAAGGAGCTCAAAGACCGCATGAACTTGGTACGAGGAAAACCTTTAACGTAATAACGACGTTTCGAAGTCTTTATTTCCGTCGATCTAAATTTTCCCCGTTTTCAGGTGGAGGACGAAGTGTTTTTGGAGTTCTGTGAAGAGATCGGAGTGAGAAACATCCGTGAGTTCGAAGAGGAGAAAGTGAAAAGGCAGAACGAGATCGCAAAGAAGCGGTAAGTTTCATCACCAGGACTTAACACTTAGCCTGTGGACACTTATACAACACTCAGCTCCGCATTATCAACATGTTACTGTTCTGGGGTCGCAGTTAAAGGTGGGGTCTCCGTTGTTTGAGAAATGCTTCAGAAAACTGCATCGGGCTGCCAAACAAAACAAAAATCAAAACTAACGTGTAGCCAATGAGCAGAGAGGGGCGGGGCTTGTCGATATGGGTGGAGAGAGTGTTCAGTGCGCGTGTGTGACATCAGCAGAAAGCGGTTTTAACATCGACATGGAGGATAAAAACAAAGAAAGAAAGAAAGAGAAGAAAGACTTACGATAAGGACAAGAAGTAGGACGTGTTAATATAGGATCAGCTTTCCAGCACTGGAGAGAACTGAAGGAGCAGGAAGTTGGCCACATATTCACAGGTCGGAGTTTCCCGAGTCAATAACTCCTGAGCTAAACGCTGTTACTACACAAATAACACCTCTTTTCTATCGTAGTAATGTAGAGAGGCAGCTACAACCGCGTTTTGTGTAGTAACAGCGTTTAGCTCAGGAGTTTTTATCATTTTATTAAATCGTTTTCTCTTTCTTTAGTTTGCGTAGTTATTTAAATGTAATTTTCACGTTTTAATTTTCTAAGTTTCTAAAAAGAATTGATTTAAAAGTGAGAGCCAAATTTCCATATAAATTAATTAAATAAAAAAATTTATAATTTTTGAACAGATTAGTTTGATCATATCTGATTTAAATGTTTTTATTTTCTCAGCTTGGAGTTCGAGACCCAGAAGACCCGCCTGGCGATCCAGCTGGATTACGAGAAGAACCAGCTGAAGGAGGACCAGGAGAAGGTCATCATGTGGGAACAGACGGTGAAGAAGGACGAGAGCGAGATCGAACGACTGAAGAAGGTGAAGGAGCTTTTCTAAATCTCTTGACACCGTTAAACACAGAGCGCAAGTAACCCGATGTTTCACCGTCTCTCTGCGACCCGACGATTTCCAACAGGAAGAGCAGCGGCACATGAAGATCATCGACGAGACCATGGCTCAGCTTCAGGACTTGAAGAATCAGCATCTCACCAAAAAGTCAGAAGTCAACGACAAAAACCACGAAATGGAAGAAATTCGTAAGAAACTCGGTGGGGCCAACAAGTGAGTTTTTTTTTTTATATATATTTGTTTGATGACGTAGAAATGAGTAGAAGACGCAGCGTAGTGACGTCGGTCTCGGGAAGCGACTTGCGTCCTTCTCGTTTAAAGGAATTTGTAAACTCTATTTTGCCCCTTTTCCACCAAACAGAACCGGGTGCTGGTTCAGAGCTAGCGCTGGTGCTGGTTCGATGTTGGTTCCACTGGTGAACCTTCTAAGAACCGGTTTGCCTTTCCATCGGTTAGAGAGCATCACAGAGCCGAGTGTGACGTCACCGTATACGTGTCACGTTACACAGCGACGTTAGCGCAGCAGCGACAAACACAACAACAATGGCGGATGTCGCTTTACTGTTAATGCTCATGACTGTGAACCTACATTAACACCCAAACGCGGCGAATCCGACGTGTACGTGCGGCTCCGTGTAATCTGTATAAATGGAGGTTGTGATGGAGGAAGTACATAACGTTATTTTATCATTAACACAGAAAAAAGTTAGCCTTAGCTTGTAGCTACCTACTATCATGTGTGCTGATAATGTGTCATATCGCAGTAAAGTAAAAGTGTATTAAACATTAGTATACTTAAGGTACATTATCACAGGCGCTAACAGTAGCCCCGCCCACAGCCCCTACTTAAGGTACATTATCACAGGCGCTAACAGTAGCCCCGCCCACAGCCCCTACTTAAGGTACATTATCACAGGTGCTAACATTAGCCCCACCCACAGCCCCTACTTAAGGTACATTATCAAATGCGCTAACAGTAGCCCCGCCCCCAGGCGCTAACAGTAGCCCCGCCCCCAGCCCCTGGCACAAGCGGTTCTTTAAGTCTAGACCAGCAACGTTTTGGTGCTACTTCAGAACCACTTTTCCGGTGCTTTGGCTGTCGAAACAGAAAGAACTGGTTCTAAATTAGGCTCCGAACCTGCACTCAAACTGCCTCGGTGGTAAAGGGGCACTAGTTACTTGTTAGCCGAGCCATTGGAGCTTCTTTGCCAGCTCACTTTAAATAGTTATCGTTATTATAAACACGGCCGATGTGTTTCAGAGAGCTGACGCAGCTTCAGAAGGAAGTCACGGCCATCGAGACGAAGCTGGAGCAGAAGCGCAGCGACAGACACAACCTGCTGCAGGCCTGTAAAATGCAGGACATCAAACTTCCTCTCAGATCAGGAACCATGGAAGACATCAGCCAGGAGGAGGTAGGTTATTGATCCGGTCTCTTTGTTCGTATCTGCAGATCTGAATTAGTCAGTACGTTACGTTCAGTACGTTACGCCACTAATCGTTTTTCACTTCACACTCAGGGAAGCTCCCAGGAAGAAAGTCTGAGCAGCAGCCAGAAAACATCCAGCACTGTTTTAGCCAAAGAGGCTCTCATCGAGATCGACTACAGCAGTCTGTCTGAAGACCTGAAGGTACTTTTTATTTCTTATTTTTTTAACCAAATCGCTTCAGCGTCTCCTCTGAAACTTACCCAAAAGACACAATCTGATCATTTCCGAAATGTACTTTGACCTTTTTTCCTGTACTTGGCTGTGCAACATGAATTATAACGATATAATAAACGAGGCTGAAGCTGCAGCCTGGACGGTGGTCAGTCATCCAGATGAACTGTCATGTTCCTGTTGTCTGTGTGGCCCAGGACTCTCTGTCCGAGGAGGAGATTAAAAACGAGATGAACGTCCTTCAGCAGAGGCTTAACGAGCAGCAGAGCATCCTCCACAGGATCAGCGCTCCCAACATGAAGGCCATGGAGAAGCTGGAGAGTGTCCGGGACAAATTCCAGGAGACGAGTGACGGTGAGGGCTAAATCGGGTTCTTCGCACGGTTGCTCACGCGATTCTCCTCCGCCGGAGACGTAAACAATAACATAACGTTTTTGCACGTCTTCAGAATTCGAAGCCGCTAGGAAGAGGGCAAAGAAAGCCAAGCAGGTGTTCGAGCAGATCAAGAAGGAGAGGTTCGATCGCTTCAACGCCTGCTTCGAGTCCGTCTCCACCAACATCGACGAGATCTACAAAGCCCTCTCGCGCAACAGCAGCGCTCAGGTGAACACACACCACTGGAAGATCGAAGAGCGTGAAGAAATCCTCTGCTCTCTGTTAAACTTCCTGCTTATGTCATTACAGGCTTTTCTTGGCCCGGAGAACCCAGAGGAACCGTACCTGGACGGGATCAACTACAACTGCGTGGCACCCGGTAAACGCTTCAGACCCATGGATAATTTATCAGGAGGAGAGAAGACCGTGGCTGCTCTGGCTTTACTGTTTGCCATCCACAGGTGAGAAAGTCTGCATCATTAGGAGACTTCTCGAGCCTCTGAACCCCACCACAGGCTCTGTCTTAACGTGGTGGAAGCACCGTTTCTTTTAACTCCGCCCTCTTGTGCTACGGTAAATATTTAATGATCTCGGATTAAATGACATTAATGTCGTGGTTCATGAACTAGTTTTGCTCTTCGAACATCACGGATTTAACATCCGACATTCTACAGTTTTATTAAAGGTGGGGTCTCCGTTGTTTGAAAGCCAATGTTGACATTTGAAATCACCGAAAAACAAACACGCCCCTAACCCAAATGGTTCCCACCCCTGTTCTGATAGCTCCGCCCACACATACATACGTAACCCAGACAACTATTGCGGCGGAACCTGTTGGGGCGGTTGGCCGAGAGGGGTATTTTTATCAATACACAAACTCACTGAGTAACACTACGGTAATACAGGTGTGTTTTTGTAGTACTGTGTGTTGTAGCGTGAGGTTTAGCTCCGAACACCTTCAGTTCTCTCCAGCGCTGGAAAGCTGATCCTATATTAACACGTCCTACTTCTTGTCCTTATCGTAAGTCTTTCTTCTCTTCCTTTCTTTGTTTTTATCCTCCATGTCAATGTTAAAACCGCTTTCTGATAACGTCACACATGCGCACCGAACACTCTCTCCACCCATATCGACAAGACATGCTCATTGGCTAAACGTCAGTTTTGTTCGGCGGCCCGACACAGTTTTCTGAAGCATTTCTCAAACAACGGAGACCCCACCTTTAAAGTGCTCCTATTCTTCTTCTTTCTCTACTACTACTTTTATTACGTCCTGTTCTCCGTCCATTTCTTCTTCTTCCCCTTCCATTCCTTTGTTCACTCGACTCCGACCGTTTACGCTACACGGCGTCACAGAACCCTGTAAGTTAATCTTCTGACTCATTTCTCTCTTCCAGCTATAAACCTGCTCCTTTCTTCGTGCTGGATGAAATCGACGCGGCTCTGGACAACACCAACATCGGCAAGGTCAGTGTTCAGGACGCCGTTAGCTTTATCCGTTATTAGCCGAACTTCCCGATCCAGCTGACGCGCACGTACGTGTGTGGATGTGGTAGCTCAGTGGTTAAGGTGTTGGGCTACCGATCGGGAAGGTCATGGGTTCGGACCCCAGGTCCACCAAGCTGCCACTGCTGGGCCCCTGAGCAAGGCCCTTAACCCTCAGTCGCTCAGTTGTAAGTCACTCTGGATAAGGGTGTCTGCTAAATGGGGTAAATGTAAACGTTTCCGTGCAGGTTGCTAACTACATTAAAGACCAGTCCATCCAAAACTTCCAAGCCATCGTCATCTCTCTGAAGGAGGAGTTTTACACCAAAGCCGACTCGCTCATCGGCGTGTATCCCGAGGTCAGTGAACTCACGCAACTTGTACTGCTTTACTTCTCTCGTTCCGTTCAATAAAACTCTAACCGTCGCTCTGCGTCTTATTCACTTCCAGCAAGGAGACTGCGTTATCAGTAAGGTCCTGACCTTTGACCTCTCCCAGTATCCGGACGCAAACCCCAACCCTAATGAGTAAAGAAGCTCTCATCGCTTTGTTTTAAAGCTCATCTCTCGTTTTAAACGTCTCTCTCTCTCTCTCTCTCTCTCTCTCTCTCTCTCTCTCTCTCTCTCTCGTGTCCTTTTATTCCTCTTCTGTAACTTTTCTAGACATTTCCGACGTAGTTCTGTTCGTTTCTGTCGTCAAACCGTAATCACGATGAAGATGTCACATATTTTTCTCCTCTACATATAAAGTCACGAGCATTTTGATGGATTTGTATGAAATTTTTTTTTTTTTTTTTTTTTGTATTTTGTACGATCGTGTATTTCAGTGTAACCGATATGAACTTCAGGATGTTTTTAGCCATGATTTCTAGCTAATGATGGATTTTTCTCTCTACCCAGGATGATATTTCTAGTCAAACTGAAGCGTATAATTGTTTTTGTTTTTTTTCTGTTTTTTTTTCTTTTTTGGGACAATAAACTGTTTAACAAACCGAGTGAGATTAATGACGACTGCAACGTTTCCATCAATACGCAGATTTGCTCTAAACCTCAATATGATCATGTAAACTTTGTTATGAAAGTGACGGGACGTACGGTGACCCGTACTCAGAATTTGTTCTCTGTGTTTAACCCATCCAAAGTGCACACACACACACACACACACACACACACACACACACACACAGCAGTGCACACACACTCACACTGTGAACACACACACACTGTGAACACACACCCGGAGCAGTGGGCAGCCATTTATGCTGCGGCGCCTGGGGAGCAGTTGGGGGTGTTTGGTGGCTTGCTAAATGGCACCTCAGTCGTGGTATCGCCGGCCCGAGACTCGAACCCACAACCTTAGGGTTAGGAGTCAAACTCTCTAACCATTATACCACGACTGTTATTAAGGGCATGTGAAATTTCCAGCATGTGAAAAATGTCACCATATTTGTTCATATGGCGCGAGAGATTGAGGGAAAGATATTTAAATATATAAAAGTAATATCTGGGGAACGATGCTTAACTGTGTGAGATTTTCCATAGCAACACTAAATCCTTTTCTTCACCTTAACTGAACTGGACACGTTAATGAAATTCTTAAGAGGAAGCGTTTTAAGTTTTTAATCTTTTAATTAAATTTTTGTAGTCGGTCACATTTACCACAAATAAAAATATTTATATGCCTATCGCACATGTTAATCATTTTTAATGATAAAGCACGTTCACGTTATATCTGTTTTGTGTTTAGCCCCGCCCAAAAAACTCCATAAAAGGCAAAGGACACGAAAGGAAAAAACGATGACTAAAGCGCCTCCTAGTCGTGGCACCTGCTCAACATCCCTGTAACCAGAGCAGAACTATAGACCGTTGAATCCGGGGATGTTGTAGCCTAGTGTTTAAGGTGTTGGACTACCAATCGAAAGGTTGTGAGTTCGATTCCTATGTCCACCAGGTTCCCACTGCTGGGCCGCTGAGCAAGGCCCCTAACCCTCAATTGCTCATTCATTCATTCATTTTCTACCACTTATCCGAACGTCTCGGGTCACAGGGAGCCTGTGCCTATCTCAGGCGTCATCGGGCATCGAGGCAGGATACACCCTGGACGGAGTGCCAACCCATCGCAGGGCACACACACACACACACACACTCACACACTACGGACAATTTTCCAGAGATGCCAATCAACCTATCATGCATGTCTTTGGACCGGGGGAGGAAACCAGAGTACCCGGAGGAAACCCCCGAGGCACAGGGAGAACATGCAAACTCCACACACACAAGGCGGAGGTGGGAATCAAACCCCCAACCCTGGAGGTGTGAGGCGAACGTGCTAACCACTAAGCCACCGTGCCCCCCCCCAGTTTCTCAGTTGTATAAAAATGAGATAAAATGTAAGTCGCTCTGGATAAGGGCGTCTGCTAAATGCTGTAAATGTAAACGTAGACCACCTCCACCTCCTTTCAAAAGGTGCCATTACTTTCGTCCTAACTGTATAGTCTTATTTATGTCGATGTATTTTCAGAATCGTTGTGACCGAAACTCGCCGTCGATTAATAGCATGTGATACGATAACAACAGAGAGTGAGAATTATTTATAAAATTTTTTTAGACTTATGAACATCCCCTTGCATGCAAACGCTCTTATAAAAGATTTAAGAAAAGATCTGTTCGTATCCGTCGAGTCCTGACGTCTGGTATCTGACTCGCTCCCTTAGACAGAACATTAGACACATAAGATGTCAAGCTTTCCCAGCACGTTACGTTGCTTCCTCCAGGAATAGAGCTACGATATAAAAATAGCTCCGCTCATGAAATGTGAAGTCGGTCAGTGACCAACAGGGGGTTAGTAGCACCGACTCGCTCTCACCCGGTGCGTAGTGAGTCACGGCACGCGGTGTTAAATGAGTAGATAGATGACGCATATCGTTCGCGCTATTTGCGACAAGTTAAATGAAAATCTGACAGCAATGGATGAGTGTTGGATTCTTATGAGCTGCCAGAACAACACCTTTGATCTTTCTCTCTCTCTCTCTAAAGGAATAAAGCGCTGCTGCATCGCTCTTTATGTAGAAAGGAAGCAAGGGGAAAAAGTCCTACTGCACCTTATTTATTTATTTATTTACTTATTTATTTATTAAGGAAGTGAGATTAACACGCAAAGCTTCGGATTCAGAGTGGATTGTGTATTTAAGCACACGTACAGATGGTGTTAAAGTTTAACCGGTGATAACAACATGACTGGTTGTAGTATTAAGCATTATCACATGTCTGATCTACTTCCAGCACTTTCCTCACTTACTCCAGATCACTACATTATGTCTAAGGAATTATAATTTTGCATTAAATTTCAGTTTGGTGTTTGTTTCAATCCGGATGGAGCTGTGGACCCATTCAATGACGTCGGATATATTTACTCCAATCTGGCAACCGTGGCTATATCTGATACTCCTGTAGGCTGGGCAGCTTGTGGGGAGATTTGTGGATAATTATAAACACACACACACACACACACACTCACGCAGTGTGGCCAGCCGGTCACTTCACATCCACGTTGCTGTGCTGCACTGAAACACATGGAGAAGAAAAAGCTTGCACCCAGAAAGCGAGTCCGCTGTGAGAGCACAGGTGAGGACACCGGGAATTTGTGTACAGTCTGAGTTCTGATTTAAGGCTCAGATTTTAGCCGGCCACATGGTGACGGGGATGACGGGTCACTACGGATCACTACAGGCCTCTGATCTGCAGACATGGATTTACTGTGGTGACAATACAGCATGCACTTATTATTATTATTATTGTTATTATTATTGTTATTATTATATCTAATTATTACTATAATATTTCATTATATAAAAATTTAAGTAATGCCATAATAATATAAATTATATTACATGTTTTTTTATGTCTCTTCTTTTTGTCTTAAAATAAATAGCAAAAATTATTTAATTTAAAATTCAGTTAAAATGTACATTCAATAATAATAATACAAATAATAAGCATAATACTAATGATAGTTCTTATTATTATTAATAATATTATTATTATTATTACTACTACTATTATATATAGTTTCACTGTATAAAAAATTTAATTATGCCATAATATTATTACCCGTTTTTTTATTTCTCTTCTTTTTGTCTTAAAATAAAAATAATTTAATTTAAAATTCAATTAAAATGTACATTCAATAATAATAATACTAATAATAATAATAATGCTTATAATTAAAATGTACATTCAACAACAATAATAATAACAATAATAATAATAATGCTTATTATTATTATTATTATTATTATTATTATTATTATTATTAATATATCTAATTATTATATCTAATTATTATATCTAATTATTATATTAATTATATTTATTGGCGTGTTTATATTTTGAGGTACAGTTTAGTTATAGTGGTCTTTGAAACACTCACAGATCTAAATGCTGTCGATTTTGTAGGTTTTCTTCATGTTTTAAGGGATTTAAAGGAAACAAGGTTCCCTGGGTTTAAAATGACTTTTACTCCACGTACAGATTTGAAGACGTGACATCAGTCGAACACAGAAATGGCACTTTTTAGAAGTTATTATTTTATTTTAATGCTGATGCTGAGATTTCTTGAGAATCTTGAGGATTTCTCAGAAATATGCTTTATTATGCAGGTTAAAACTCGGGAATGTTATTTAGAGAAAGTTCACGTTGTTCGGTTTGGTACCTGAGACCTTTAAACTATATTTTGTGAATAAACACTAGATGTTTTGTGGAGATTATAGAGAGTGTAAAAACACGTCGTCTCTGACTGAGTGAGATTCGGAGACGGACACAATGAGACACGACGATTAAGTTCAGGATTGTTAATCTGCCGTTTAAAATGCCAGCAGTGTAACTGAGGACTCAAGTGACTGTTGTGAGTTAATATTTGTCTTTCACCGACCTAATACTCATCACTCAGAGATGCCAAGACCACTGACATGTGCTGCCAAGTTCCTGCAGCTCAGGTGTCGACTTACAGCGTTGCGCACTGTCCTGAGGAACGTCGGGGACGAGGAGAGAGTAGAGAGAGTTCACGTTCGATCCGATCACAGATCTCCCAGGAACACTGAGCACTGGCTTATCTCCTGGTTTTATACAATTCCCTGCAATCCCGCTCATGTCCGAGTGAATCTTAGCTACGTGTATAAACTACACAGGTCCTAGCATGAGGGTGACATGAGAGAAAGAGTTATTACAGATGTGGGTGTGGATTCTCGGCATTTTATAAAGTTCTGATGTAAGATGAAAGCAACTGTTACCTGATAAAACATCAAAGAAGGTTTATTGTTATGTGGTACAGTAAAAAGGGACAAAACTAAGTACTGAGGTCCCAGTGATAGCAGCCAAAAATATGTACCTTAGAAAAAATATATATAAATATATAAAAAATATATAAATATATAACTACAGCTATAAAAATATAACTTAGAAAAACTAGACTGGTGATTGGATGTTGGGAACGAACGGTGTTCAGTGATTGGACACTGAGTTATTGGGCGATCATGATCAGTGATTGGACGTTGAGAAACAATCATGATTAGTGATTAGACAATAATAATTAATCATGATTAGTGATTAGACAATAATAATTAATCATGATTAGTGATTAGACAATAATAATTAATCATGATTAGTGATTAGACATTGAGAAGCAATCATGATTAGTGATTGGACATTAATAATTAATCATGATTAGTGATTGGACATTAATAATTAATCATGATCAGTGATTGGACGCTGAGAAACAATCATGATTAGTGATTGGACGTTGAGAAACAATCATGATTAGTGATTGGACGTTGAGAAACAATCATGATTAGTGATTGGACACTGAGAAACAATCATGATTAGTGATTGGACATTAATAATTAATCATGATCAGTGATTGGACGCTGAGAAACAATCATGATTAGTGATTGGACGTTGAGAAACAATCATGATTAGTGATTGGACGTTGAGAAACAATCATGATTAGTGATTGGACGCTGAGAAACAATCATGATTAGTGATTGGACGTTGAGAAACAATCATGATTAGTGATTGGACGTTGAGAAACAATCATGATCAGTGATTGGACGTTGAGAAACATTCATGATCAGTGATTGGACGTTGAGAAACAATCATGATCAGTGATTGGACATTGACAAACAATCATGATCAGTGATTGGACGTTGAGAAACATTCATGATCAGTGATTGGACGTTGAGAAACAATCATGATCAGTGATTGGACATTGACAAACAATCATGATCAGTGATTGGACGTTGAGAAACATTCATGATCAATAGTTGCGCACAGTAAGATAACAAAAATGTTTCAGCCAACAGAGGATGTCCAAATCTCAGACTTTAGCCTTATAGGACAGGCCCCTAGACACATATACACACACACACACACACACACACACACACACACACACTCACACACACACACAATCCTCTGCTGGATAGATACCTGCACTTATTTGTGACAAAGACAGACATACACCTAAATGGCTCACCTACAAAGCGAGCTTACCCAGAATCCCCTGGAGAAGATCTGGGTGCCGTGGATGAACAGTAGACTGAGCCGAAGACGAGGGTGTAAGTGACATCAGAGCAATGTCTTTCTCATTCGCTTTCATTCTCTCTCTCTCTCTCTCTCTCTCTCTCTCTCTCTCTCTCTCTCTCTCTCTCTCTCTCTCTCTCTCTCTCTGTGAATTGGTTTAACTTTGGATCATTACTAGATCGTTAAATCCATAGAATAAAAAGGTTATAAATAAGAATAAAAGCTGTGAGTTTGGAGTTTGTTAATCAGAGAACACACACAGCTACATGACGTGTCCTTCTCACAGTGACCTCAGGGCCGTTAACCTCAGAGAGAGAGAGAGAGAGAGAGAGAGAGAGAGAGAGAGAGAGAGAGAGAGAGAGAGAGAGACGAGTTCATGGTCCTTTTTCTCACAAACACACACACATTTCCTCTCTACCAGTCCTGAGCTACTAATTGAAGTCACGTGTGTTCAGTTAGCCTCACATACACATACACACACACACACACACACACATCCACACACACACACACTACAGTTCACACAGTGTATTTGATCAGTTGCCTCTTCCTGATGTTCCCGAGCCTGTTTTGTGTCACCCATGTTGAGACCTGTGCCTTTTTACTGACGCTGATTTACAGCTGGTCTGAGAATTTGTCAGGACATTGTGGAGTCCAGGCTCGAGTCGAGTCCAGGCTCGAGTCCAGTCCGAATTATTGTGTTAATAATTGTTATTAATAATTGTAGCATCGTCTTTTATTTCACATGCAAATATTGACAAAATGTACAAAATCTTTTCCTGGAAAAAGGCTGTAATTATTGGTGCAGTTCTTGAATAAGACCTGAAAAAAATCAGGGATCGATAGAACACACACATTCACACTTTCACTTTCGTTTAAGACTCAGTCATGCTTCGATCCCCGTTAGCCCTGATCCTGGTCTTGTTCTACGGCCCTCGAACAGATCGTCTGCTATACAAGTCCCTGTTCCTGTGGTGCTATTATAATGTAACTTACATCAGGAGTGAAATAGGGCTCAAATATGCAGCTCTTCATGTAGAAATCCCTATTTCTTAGTTCTCGATCTGCTCTCATCAATCCCGCAGTCCACACGTTCTAATTTCATACGTGTTGGTGGTTTAATTTTAAAAAAATCATTTTGTCGTGTTCCAGCGTCCGTGCCGCAGTTCACAAACTCACCCACTATGATCGTGATGGTCGGTCTGCCTGCCAGAGGAAAGACCTACATCTCCAAAAAGCTAACACGCTACCTCAACTGGATCGGCGTTCCCACCAAAGGTAAAGAATTAAAAACATATCTATGGCATTTGTTGAATCTGTATATATATATATATATTGTCCTTTTCTTACCTATACAGGTAAATTCTCTATTTATTGTAAATGATATTTGATTCTGTTTGTTATGTCTGTTTCACAGTGTGAAACGATGCACTGTTGAAAACTTATGGCTTGTTGCTTAGCAACAGACACCCAATCAGAAACTGAACAGTGCTTCAGACTCAGATATCAGGTGAAAACCAGGACGTAGCTAAACGACGCTGATGAAAAAACTGTTCGGTAGATAGCGCCAGGTGTTGAAACCCGATGGGAACCTCACAGAATTGTGTTCAGGGAGAAAAAAGATGATAAGGTTGTGAAAGATAACATTTTTCTCTCACCGGTGGCTCATGAAAGTTAGAGATGAGCCACGTGTTGGATTAATCTAATCAGGGTTGATGATGCTGCAAAAATTGCAAATAAGAAGAAGACGGTTGCAGCAGGTTTAGTAATGTACGGTGTGAAACATCAGATTATGAAGATACTCAGTGTTAAGTGTTCATCCTGGGTAAAGTGTGAGCAGTGTGAAAGCTCAAAATACACAACCCAGGATAATGTTTATGATCACACAGTGAACTAGTGAAAATCCCTGAAGATTAACACTCACTCACTCATCTTCTACCGCTTATCCGAACTACCTCGGGTCACGGGGAGCCTGTGTCTATCTCAGGCGTCATCGGGCATCGAGGCAGGATACACCCTGGACGGAGTGCCAACCCATCACAGGGCACACACACACACTCTCATTCACTCACACACACTCACACACTACGGACAATTTTCCAGAGATGCCAATCAACCTACCATGCATGTCTTTGGACGAGGGGAGGAAACCGGAGTACCCGGAGGAAACCCCCGAGGCACGGGGAGAACATGCAAACTCCACACACACGAGGCAGAGGTGGGAATCGAACCCCCGACCCTGGAGGTGTGAGGCGAACGTTCTAACCGCTAAGCCTCCATGACCCCTGAAGATTAACAATAATTTAAAAAAAAAAGATACAATTTAGAATTTTTTTTACTACACTTATTTTAATATAATTTAAAGCTTAAACTGATGTCTATGATGAGCACTGTGTCAGAAATGTATGTGCTTGTTTCTTTCTAACAGTGTTTAACGTGGGACAGTACAGAAGGGAAGCCGTTCAGTCCTACAAAAGCTTTGAGTTTTTCCGTCCAGACAACGAAGAGGCCATGAAGATCCGCAAGTAAGAGACATTCACCTCACTGCTTCAGTCTCGGTTCGTCCTCTCCCAGTCCTCAATGTCACAATTCACAGACAGCCATGATTGGCTAGAGTTGCTGTGATTGACAGGTGGACCCAGACTATGCCCCGCCCACACAGAGAGCTGTAACGGTGTTAAACTGC
>NC_062540.1:20584802-20587898 GCF_022655615.1 Tachysurus fulvidraco
GATTCAGTCGTTCAGACATCTAGAGAAAGTTTATTCCACCACCTCGGTGCCAGAAACAGAAAGGAGTGTTGATGTGTAGCTCCCTCTTACCCTGAGAGATGGTGGGACCGGTCGTAGCAGTGCTGGTAGACCTGAGGGTGCGAGATGCAGTGTGGGTGGTGTGGAGAAGGCAGGTTAAAAACAAGTCGTGTAGCTGCATTCTGACTCCTTCCATAAATGTAAAACATCTACATAAAGTCGCGACAGAGCATCAAGAATTCCATTTTAGTATTCATTCATTCATTCATTCATTCATTTTCTACCGCTTATCCGAACTTGATGACTATCTCAGGTGTCATCGGGCATCGAGGCAGGATACACCCTGGACGGAGTGCCAACCCATCACAGGGCACACACACACTCTCATTCACTCACACTCTCACACACTACGGACAATTTTCCAGAGATGCCAATCAGCCTACCATGCATGTCTTTGGACCGGGGGAGGAAACCGGAGTACCCGGAGGAAACCCCCGAGGCACAGGGAGAACATGCAAACTCCACACACACAAGGCGGAGGCGGGAATCGAACCTCGACCCTGGAGGTGTGAGGCGAACGTGCTAACCACTAAGCCACCGTGCCCCCTTCTATTTTAGTATTAAACTTAAATTATATCATGATCTATGTTACAAGTCACATAACTGAGTTGTTGCTATAGAAACGATTGTTTCAAATGATGTATTCTGTATACTATGCTACTGCACGTGTTGCTCTGTGCTAATCAGAGTTGCATTTCAAACGCTATATACGCGGTTGTTTTCACTCTCAGTTTGCTGCGTCTCTGGGGAAGTACATCAGGAGTCAGTGTATCCTGGACCTAAAAATCTGGACGAGTCACATGAAGAGAACGATCCAGACTGCTGAGGGAATCGGGGTGGCGTACGAACAGTGGAAAGCTCTCAATGAGATCGATGCAGTGAGTAGCGACGGAGACGACGTCTAAAACCACAGATATTAACCATTTCTGATACTAAGCCTCTCTGTGAGACAGAGACTGGCAGAACCCTAGTAATGCACTGAGCGCAGGTTTGGGGCTGCATTTCTGAGGCGTCCATTTGAACACGATTATTTTTAGCCTAATGACCTTAAAATCAGGTCAAAAATGTAACAAAGACATCTGGAATGCTTTAAATGTTTTTTTATAACCTTAGGCCATCTATAAGGCACATTACATCTGATCCACTGGAGGTGTGGCCATTAGGCATATCAGAGGAACCCTATATTGCACTTCATCATGTATTTTCCATTGGAAAGGTACCCTAGAGGCACTTTTTCTCACCTCTAGGGCACTATATTTTATTTGATCCACCGCAACAGGGTGCTCATTAGCCATGTTAAAGGGACCCTTTAGGGCACTTCATCATGTATTCTAGATCGAAAGGTCATTTCTTCATGTTTTCTTGCATATAGTGTCTTCACTTCAGTGGGTATTTCATCATTTTTTCGTTCCATGTGTGTAGGGTGTGTGTGAAGAGATGACGTATGAAGAGATTCAGGACAACTTTCCTGAAGAGTTTGCACTGAGAGACCAGGACAAGTATCGTTACCGTTACCCAAAGGGCGAGGTTAATTCCATACTTCATTATAAATCACATCTTTAAATAAAGAAAAATTACTTAAGGTTAAGGCTCAGTCATGTCTTCCATTATAATAATAATAATAATAATAATAATAATAATAATAATAATAATAATCATCATCATCATCATCATCATTTACCTAAACCATGACAATATGGCTAAAATCCCCTCTTGCAACTTCATTCATTCATTCATTTTCTACCGCTTATCTGAACTTCTCGGGTCACGGGGAGCCTGTGCCTATCTCAGGTGTCATCGGGCATCGAGGAAGGATACACCCTGGACGGAGTGCCGACCCATCACAGGGCACACACACACTCTCATTCACTCACACACACACACACACACACACACACACACACACACACACACACACACACACTACAGACAATTTTCCAGAGATACCAATCAACCTACCATGCATGTCTTTGGACCGGGGGAGGAAACCGGAGTACCCGGAGGAAACCCCCGAGGCACGGGGAGAACATGCAAACTCCACACACACAAGGCGGAGGTGGGAATCGAACCCCCAACCCTGGAGGTGTGAGGTGAACGGTCTAACCACTAAGCCACCGTGCCCCCCTATTATTATTATTATTATTATTATTATTATTATTATTATTATTATTATTATTATTATTATTATTATTACTTTTATTGTTGTTATTATTATTATTATTATTAATACAACAAATACCTAGATGACTTTAATGAGTGTTTATTTTCCTTCTCGTCCTCTTTGTTCTAGTCGTATGAAGATTTGGTTCACAGACTGGAGCCTGTGATCATGGAGCTGGAGCGTCAGGAGAACGTTCTGGTCATCTGTCACCAGGCCGTCATGCGCTGTCTGCTTGCTTATTTTCTGGACAAAAGTGCAGGTGAATGTAATGCTTTAAAGCTCCAGGGAGTCTGTGACAAATTCCATTTCAGGCTTTTTTCAAATATGTTGGTTGAATTGCCCAGCAGGCCATAACAGGCAAACAATAACTGCAAACTGGCTGACTAGGTCAAGAAAGTCTGGACCTGGAAGACAGGGTCAAAGAGAGAAAAGACTAAAAGCATAACAAACCATGACAGAGTCCAGATTTGTGGCTAACACAGAGTATTAGCTCATTTTTGTTAGATTCATCAAAAGTGTCAGTAAAGTCGGTAATCTAGTCGGCAAAATGAGTATGTTAGCTAAACATAAATTGCTAGCTAGCTAATACTACCATGAAAAAAAAGATATTAAATAATGCTAGCTGGCTAGTTTAACACTGAAGGGCTGTCATTTAAAAAGCTAGATATAAATATTACGTATGATATAAATATAAATATGATCTATATACCTGGCATTAACAGTGCTGAATGTAAAAAAATAATATAATGAATGTGACTTGAACTTTGTCACAAAAATCCCATCCGGTTAGCTCAGATTAGCATGTTTTAGCAGTGACTATACCAGGGCTCTCAAGTTTTGAAGACAGGCAAGCATGA
>NC_062540.1:20588397-20613397 GCF_022655615.1 Tachysurus fulvidraco
CCCCAAAGTGAGTGTGTGTGGGGTGGTTCTGTGTGTGTGTGTGTGTGTGTGTGTGTGTGTGTATGTGTGTGTGTGTGTGTGTGTGTGTGTGTGTGTGTTTGGTGGCATCTCTGTGCACAAGGACGGATGTAAGCACATCTGGAAAGCCTTATGTGGTGGCGGCAGGGGTCTCTGGAGTGGTGCCGGTTCCGCAGCGTGTTTGCATGTGTGTGTGTGTGTGTGTGTGTGTGTGTGTGTGTGTGTGTGTGGGAATTCTCTGTTCCCTCTGCAGGAGGGCCGTTTTTTTCCTGGAGGTTTGCAACCCTGAAAAAACAAGCTGGAGTGTAATGACTTCAGTGTGTGTCTTTAACCCAGAGAAAAAGAAAAGAGCAGACACACGGAGCCAGTTGGCATGTCAGCAACGTCTAATCTAGAAAACAAAAACTTATTCTCTTCTTGTTGCCTTATTCTTTTCTTCCTTTTTTTTTTTTTTGCTGCCTGTTCTTATTTACTTAGGGTTGAAAAAAAAAGACTAAGGAGATAATTGAGAACAAATGTTAGTGATTCGTGCGCTCGCAGGGAAAAAAAGGAAAGAGATGGAATTGCAGATTCTGTTTGAGAAAACAATATAAATATAAATAGATATAAATAAAAAATAGATAGATAGATAGATAGATAGATAGATAGATAGATAGATAGATAGATAGATAGATAGATAGATAGATAGATAGATAAATAAATAAATAAATCTGGGACATGGTGACTTAGCGGTTAGCACGTTCGCCTCACACCTCCAGGGTTGTGGGTTCGATTCCCGCCTCTGCCTCGTGTGTGTGGAGTTTGCATGTTCTCCCCGTGCCTCGGGGGTTTCCTCCGGGTACTCCGGTTTCCTCCCCCAGTCCAAAGACATGCATGGTAGGTTGATTGGCATCTCTGGAAAATTGTCCGTAGTGTGTGTGTGTGTGTGTGTGAGTGAATGAGAGTGTGTGTGTGTGCCCTGTGATGGGTTGGCACTCCGTCCAGGGTGTATCCTGCCTCGATGCCCGATGACGCCTGAGATAGGCACAGGCTCCCCGTGACCCGAGAAGTTCGGATAAGCGGTAGGAGATGAATGAATGAATGAAATGTGTAGTAACACGCTGACTTTACGACGTACCTGTACTGAACACAGTCCCTGGTTTTTCACAGGTGATCTTAAACAAGTCTGTGATTTCTGGAATTTCTTCATCAGTCAAACATATCGAATATTTCAGTTTTATACGTGATATAAACGTGTTCGTTTCATCAGACACCTTTCTGTCACAGAGCTCCGGGCAGGATCGTACGCTAGCTAATGGATTTTAGAAATTATTAAACACATAAAAGTCATCAGATTCAAACAAAACGTAAATAGAACGTCAATAAAGTTGCAACTATTTACTTTAACCAGCTGTTAAGGATCGTTTCGGAGCTCCGACGTCGAGAACAAGCGACTTTTGTTTGACGGAGTCGGCTGAAAGTTCAGGGGGTTTTTTTGGAGCGTCAGAAAGTATGACATCATTTCCTGTAAGGAGATGTAAATATCGTGTATTATTATAAATAATATTCATTTCCTTAAAAGATTTACTTATTATGATCATAACTCTGTGGTCCCTGTAAGGACATAAAATTTATTTAAAATACTATTTAAAAAAGACTACAGAAAGAGAGAGAGAGAGAGAGAGAGAGAGAGAGAGAGAGAGAGAGAGAGAGAGAGAGAGAGAGAGAGAGAGAGAGAGAGAGAGAGAGAGAGAGATTCATTATTCACACACACACAGAGACAGAGAGAGAGAGACAGAGAGAGAGAGAGAGAGAGAGAGAGATTCATTATTCACACACACACAGATACAGAGAGAGAGAGAGAGAGAGAGAGAGAGAGAGAGAGACAGAGAGAGAGACGGAGAGAGAGAGAGAGAGATTCATTATTCACACACACACAGATACAGAGAGAG
Organism: Tachysurus fulvidraco; assembly: GCF_022655615.1. Lineage (NCBI taxonomy): Eukaryota > Metazoa > Chordata > Actinopteri > Siluriformes > Bagridae > Tachysurus > Tachysurus fulvidraco. The sequence continues at coordinate 20,590,347 of NC_062540.1, forward strand.
AGAGAGAGAGAGAGAGAGAGAGAGAGAGAGAGAGAGAGAGAGAGAGAGAGAGAGAGAGAGAGAGAGAGAGAGAGAGAATACTGGTAACAAAAAAAACGTGTAATTTTAACTGCATATTTCTATTTTATATTTATTAATAATATAAATTCACTTCTGAGAGTGAAACAGGTTCAGAACATAAGAAAAGATGGATGGTGTGTCAGGTGATGTACAGGCTGTGTGAAATCAGAGCAATAGCAGAAACACTTGCTCACAATGCGCACACACACACACACACACACACACACACACACACACACACACACACACACACACACACACACACACACACACACACACACACCTTTTATGGAAGTCTGTGCACTTGTTCATTGACGCACAAGTGGATACTTATGGCAGCGCATGCACTTGCCTGCTGCTCTCTCTCTCTCTCACACACACACACACACACACACACACACACACACACACACACACACACACACACACACACACACACACACACACACAAACATGCACAGATGCACATTTGTGGCACATGTTCAGGTTTGTTGCGTTCCCCAGGGAGGAAAGGCTCCATATGGCAGAGCTGATTTAGACACACATGTGGCTTTTAAATGCTTCCTTATCCTGCTCGAGTCCTGACTCCATTTCCCATCGTGTGTAAAACCTTCATCATACAACATTTTCAACAAATATGTCAACAAATACATAAAGTATATAGCACACTGAGATTTATCGTGGAAGCAGGGACACCAGAGATCAAGAAAAATCATGGACGATTCCATGTCGTTGTTGCTTTTTTTTCTGTGCCTATCTCAGGCGTCATCGGGCATCGAGGCAGGATACACCCTGGACGGAGTGCCAACCCATCACAGGGCACACACACATTCTCATTCACTCACACACTCACACACTACGGACAATTTTCCAGAGATACCAATCAACCTACCATGCATGTCTTTGGACCGGGGAAGGAAACCGGAGTACCCGGAGGAAACCCCCGAGGCACGGGGAGAACATGCAAACTCCACACACACACAAGGTGGAGGCGGGAATCAAACCCCCAACCCTGGAGGTGTGAGGCGAACGTGCTAACCACTAAGCCACCGTGTCCCTATTTATTAAAATCACATACTAAACTCACGGAGACTCGAGGAGAAGATCCAGAGTTCCTGATTCAGAATTCCGAGTCGAGACGTTTTCTTGATCAGAGGTCAGGAATAAGACGTTAGGATCTTTAGAATGCAGCATAGGACATACGCTCGGTAAAGTCCTGGCGTGCAAAATTGGTCATTGATCACTTTCTCCTTCTCTCTCTCTCTCCCTCTGTCTATCTCTCTCTCTCTCCCTCTGTCTCTCTCTCTCTCTCTCTCCCTCTGTCTCTCTCTCTCTCCCTCTGTCTCTCTCTCTCTCTATTTCTTTCCTTATTTAAGTTCATGGAATAAAATACATAGAAAAGAATAGAAGAAGATTGTGTTATTGTTTCGTCTCTACACACTCAGGTAGGCCGAGGCTCGAGTTACACACTGACAGCTGTACACACACTTCGGCAGAGACGGCCCAAGCTGCTCACACTGTCTGTCACAGCTCAGTGATCTGTGTGTGTGTGTGTGTGTGTGTGTGTGTGTGTGTGTGTGTGTGTGTGTGTCTGTGTCTGTGATTAAAAAAAAAGGGTAAATAGGAAGAATCTTTCATTCTTGATATTAATGAATATTAATGAATGATGATGATGGAGTGTGTTTGCATGTGACATAATTCTGATTTCCCTCTGTATCTGAAAGCTTCACAGTGATGATGAAGATGATGATGATGAAGGGAGAGAGAGATGTAACCAGAATCTGTGCTGTGAGCTGGGGAACAGGTGTGTGTGTGTGTCCACCTGAGTACACCTTCAGGGCGAAGGAACCTTCTGTCCTTCTTCACTCCACCTGGCTCTGCCTTCTGTGCGGACACACACACACACACACACACACACACACACACACACACACACACACACACACCATTTCTAAATCGTACAGTTTCTCTCTGTGCAGCTCTCAGACAGACCGGCGATCAAGCGTGTAGTGTTATCAGGGTTCAGGACAGAGCTGGAGCAGGAGGAAGACATAAAGCAGAAACTATGAAAACCAGGAAGTAGAAGACAAAGCAGGAACCAGGAAGTAGGACAGGAGGTAAACAGGAGGTGTCTGTGACAGGAGGTGATAAGTGTGTAGGGTACTGGACCATTGTAGTAAGGAGAGTAAGGAGACGGATCATAAAAGGGTCTTAGATCTTAGAAAATCTCATCAGATTCTAGCTTTTTAAGGATTAGTCAATAGAAGTTCAGCTCGTTTTCCTCCTCAATAATAAATCACACTCCAGTGTGTATCAAACTCCACTGAGGAGGTAAAGGTGTGTATCGAACTCCACTGAGGAGGTACACGTGTGTATCGAACTTCACTGAGGAGGTACAGGTGTGTATCGAACTTAGGTGTGGAGGTAGAGGTGTGTATCGAACTTCAGTGAGGAGGTACAGGTGTGTATCGAACATCACTGAGGAGGTCGAGGTGTGTATTGAACTTAAGTGTGGAGGTAGAGGTGTGTATCGAACATCACTGAGGACGTACAGGTGTGTATCGAACTTAAGTGTGGAGGTACACGTGTGTATCGAACTCCATTGAGGAGGTACAGGTGTGTATCGAACTTAAGTGTGGAGATAGAGGCGTGTATCGAACTCCACTGAGGAGGTACAGGTGTGTATCGAACTTAAGTGTGGAGATAGAGGTGTGTATCGAACTTAAGTGTGGAGGTACAGGTGTGTATCGAACTTAAGTGTGGAGGTACAGGTGTGTATCGAACTTCAGTAAGGAGGTACAGGTGTGTATCGAACTCGACTGAGGAGGTAAAGGTGTGTATCGAACTTCAGTGTGGAGGTAAAGGTGTGTATCCACTTCAGTGAGGAGGTACAGGTGTGTATCGAACTTAAGTGTGGAGATAGAGGTGTGTATCGAACTTAAGTGTGGAGGTACAGGTGTGTATCGAACTTAAGTGTGGAGGTACAGGTGTGTATCGAACTTCAGTAAGGAGGTACAGGTGTGTATCGAACTCGACTGAGGAGGTAAAGGTGTGTATCGAACTTCAGTGTGGAGGTAAAGGTGTGTATCCACTTCAGTGAGGAGGTACAGGTGTGTATCGAACTTAAGTGTGGAGGTAAAGGTGTGTATCCACTTCAGTGAGGAGGTACAGGTGTGTATCGAACTTAAGTGTGGAGGTAAAGGTGTGTATCGAACTCCACTGAGGAGGTACAGGTGTGTATCGAACTTCAGTGAGGAGGTAAAGGTGTGTATCCACTTCAGTGAGGAGGTAAAGGTGTGTATCGAACTTCAGTGAGGAGGTGAAGGTGTGTATCAAACTCCATTGAGGAGGTAAAGGTGTGTATCCACTTCAGTGAGGAGGTAAAGGTGTGTATCAAACTTCAGTGAGGAGGTAAAGGTGTGTATCGAACTTCAGTGAGGAGGTACAGGTGTGTATCGAACTCCAGTGAGGAGGTAAAGGTGTGTATCCACTTCAGTGAGGAGGTAAAGGTGTGTATCGAACTTCAGTGAGGAGGTGAAGGTGTGTATCAAACTCCATTGAGGAGGTAAAGGTGTGTATCAAACTTCAGTGAGGAGGTACAGGTGTGTATCCACTTTAGTGAGGAGGTAAAGGTGTGTATCGAACTTCAGTGAGGAGGTAAAGGTGTGTATCGAACTTCAGTGAGGAGGTAAAGGTGTGTATCGAACTTCAGTGAGGAGGTAAAGGTGTGTATCGAACTTCAGTGAGGAGGTACAGGTGTGTATCCACTTCAGTGAGGAGGTAAAGGTGTGTATCGAACTTCAGTGAGGAGGTAAAGGTGTGCATCCACTTCAGTGAGGGGGTAAAGGTGTGTATCGAACTTCAGTGAGGAGATAAAGGTGTGCATCCACTTCAGTGAGGGGGTAAAGGTGTGTATCGAACTTCAGTGAGGGGGTAAAGGTGTGTATCCACTTCAGTGAGGGGGTAAAGGTGTGTATCCACTTCAGTGAGGAGGTAAAGGTGTGTATCGAACTTCAGTGAGGAGGTACAGGTGTGTATCGAACTCCAGTGAGGAGGTAAAGGTGTGTATCCACTTCAGTGAGGAGGTAAAGGTGTGTATCAAACTTCAGTGAGGAGGTGAAGGTGTGTATCAAACTCCATTGAGGAGGTAAAGGTGTGTATCAAACTTCAGTGAGGAGGTACAGGTGTGTATCCACTTTAGTGAGGAGGTAAAGGTGTGTATCGAACTTCAGTGAGGAGGTAAAGGTGTGTATCGAACTTCAGTGAGGAGGTAAAGGTGTGTATCGAACTTCAGTGAGGAGGTACAGGTGTGTATCCACTTCAGTGAGGAGGTAAAGGTGTGTATCGAACTTCAGTGAGGAGGTAAAGGTGTGCACCCACTTCAGTGAGGGGGTAAAGGTGTGTATCGAACTTCAGTGAGGAGGTAAAGGTGTGCATCCACTTCAGTAGGGGGTAAAGGTGTGTATCAAACTTCAGTGAGGGGGTAAAGGTGTGTATCCACTTCAGTGAGGGGGTAAAGGTGTGTATCCACTTCAGTGAAGAGGTAAAGGTGTGTATTGAACTTCAGTGAGGAGGTACAGGTGTGTATCGAACTCCAGTGAGGAGGTAAAGGTGTGTATCCACTTCAGTGAGGAGGTAAAGGTGTGTATCAAACTTCAGTGAGGAGGTACAGGTGTGTATCGAACTCCAGTGAGGAGGTAAAGGTGTGTATCCACTTCAGTGAGGAGGTAAAGGTGTGTATCAAACTTCAGTGAGGAGGTAAAGGTGTGTATCGAACTTCAGTGAGGAGGTACAGGTGTGTATCGAACTTCAGTGAGGAGGTAAAGGTGTGTATCCACTTCAGTGAGGAGGTAAAGGTGTGTATCAAACTTCAGTGAGGAGGTAAAGGTGTGTATCAAACTCCATTGAGGAGGTAAAGGTGTGTATCAAACTTCAGTGAGGAGGTACAGGTGTGTATCCACTTCAGTGAGGAGGTAAAGGTGTGTATCGAACTTCAGTGAGGAGGTAAAGGTGTGTATCGAACTTCAGTGAGGAGGTAAAGGTGTGTATCGAACTTCAGTGAGGAGGTACAGGTGTGTATCCACTTCAGTGAGGAGGTACAGGTGTGTATCCACTTCAGTGAGGAGGTAAAGGTGTGTATCAAACTTCAGTGAGGAGGTAAAGGTGTGTATCGAACTTCAGTGAGGAGGTAAAGGTGTGTATCCACTTCAGTGAGGAGGTACAGGTGTGTATCAAACTTCAGTGAGGAGGTAAAGGTGTGTATCCACTTCAGTGAGGAGGTACAGGTGTGTATCCACTTCAGTGAGGGGGTAAAGGTGTGTATCCACTTCAGTGAGGAGGTAAAGGTGTGTATCCACTTCAGTGAGGAGGTAAAGGTGTGTATCCACTTCAGTGAGGAGGTACAGGTGTGTATCCACTTCAGTGAGGAGGTACAGGTGTGTATCCACTTCAGTGAGGAGGTAAAGGTGTGTATCCACTTCAGTGAGGAGGTAAAGGTGTGTATCCACTTCAGTGAGGAGGTACAGGTGTGTATCCACTTCAGTGAGGAGGTACAGGTGTGTATCCACTTCAGTGAGGAGGTAAAGGTGTGTATCCACTTCATCCCTTTCACTTTTTTTACCTTTGTTTTTTCTGTCTTTATTTCTCGCAATCTTTATCGAAACTCAGTCTCTTGTCAGAAACAGCTGGTCCTGTTGGTTCTGTACCCGCAGGATTTATATCTTGAACTCTTCATTAGCATAAGCAGCCATCATACACTAGCATCTGGAACTTATTTAGATCGTTCTCTCAGATTCAGCCCTGCTGGAGAAATACTTAGCCTAAAATCAGGGATGTTTTCATCCATCCATCCATCCATCCACCCATCCATCCGTTTGTTCGTCCACTCCCAAGCTGAGCCAAGAATAACACAACATTAATCCACTGGATCGCAATGCGGTGGTGGTGGTGGTGGTGGTGGTGGTGGTGGTGGTGACGTTAGCGATATGGACTTTGTGTATTAGCCGTGAGCCGTTTATGTGTGTGTGTGTGTGTGTGTGTGTGTGTGTGTGTGTGTGTGTGTGTGTGTGTGTGTGTGTGTGTGTGTGGGTGTGATGTATATCAGTTATCTCAAAGGTTCCTGGAGAAAAGGAATGTGATATATTGACATAAGTCCTGGTAAGGGGACACGTCATACACACACACTTGCCCCCTGCCTTGTTCTATTTTGTCCCTAAGAGAAGATGCTGGTCTGTGATTGCACCTGCTTGAAACCCACACCCTCAGGCCACTTCTTATCTCCTTATCCCATGCCTGTGTGTGTGTGTGTGTGTGTGTGTGTGTGTGTGTGTGTGTGTGTGTGTGTGTGTGTGTGTGTGTGTGTGTGTGTGTGTGTGTGTGTGTGTGTGTGTGCAATTTGTGCTCCTTAAGTGCTCTATCAGTCCTTTTCTTTCTCTCCCTCTCTCTATTGTTTCTCTTCTAAATCTAAAGCTGCCTCTCATTCTTTTTTTACTCTATCTATCTATCTATCTATCTATCTATCTATCTATCTATCTATCTATCTATCTATCTATCTATCTATCTATCTATCTATCTATCTATCTATCTATCTGATTTGTATATATCTATTCAATTCAATTTTACTTATAAAGCACATTTAAAGCATCCGCCTGATCTGGCCTTAAGTGCTGTACATAGAGTTAAAAGAAAAGGGAAAAAAAGAACATAAATATAAAAGAACACATACAAATTACCAACAATTAAAAGCACAGGAAAAAAAAAGGTGTGTTTTTAACATGGATTTAAATTCAGCAAACATAGAAGCAGTTTTGACTGGTGGTGGCAAGCTATTCCACAGCTTAGTGTCCGCTAGAGGTCTTCTCGGGTCTAAAGAAATTTACCTGACCCGAAGTGACCCAAATCACTTTCTACCCAACGTGCACATGTATCTATGTACCTGGGCAGTGGTGGCTCAACTGGTTAAGGCTTTGGGTTGTTGATCGGAGGATCGGGGTTCAAGGCCCAGCACAGCCAAGCTGATAAAGGCCCTCAACCCTCCCTGCTCCAGGGGTGCTGTATCATAGCTGCCCCTGCATTCTGACCCCAACCTCCTCAGTTGGGGTATGTGAAGAAAAGAATTCCACTGTGCTGTAATGTATATGTGGTGATAATAAAGGCTTCTATGTCCCGTTCTATATATAATATATTTTATTATATTTTATTTATTATTTTTTTATTTATTTTATTTTATTTTTTTATATTTTATTTTATATTTATATATATATAATATTTTATTGTATTTTATTATATATATATATATATATATATATATATATATATATATATCTATATATATATATATATATATATATTTTTTTTTTTTTTTTTTTTTTTTTTTTTTTTTTTTTTTTTTTTAAAGAAAGACCCGACCCGAGACAAACCCGAAAAAATTAGACCCGAGTCCGTCCCGACAGCAATTTTTTTTTTAACCCGACTGGACCCGAATGTTACTTTAGTGTAACCGCTACAGCGTGGATTCAAAATTGATTGACAGGTCTGTTTCAATGAAAATTAGCTCACCGCAAGTCACATGATGTCGCAAGCGGTCTTCGCAAACAGATTAGAGATTGGAAAAGGACTCGAGTCGATGCACACACATGAGATACAGTAGTTCGAGTCTTCTCGGGTCCGTTCGGTAAAAACACATTCATTTTAAATTACCCGAGACCCGACGCCGCTATTATTATACCCGACCCGTGTCCGAGGCACACGTGAAACTTTTAGACCCGAACCCGCTCGGGTCTCGGGTCGGACCTCGGGTTTTCGGATCTAAGTGGACCCGTGAAGACCTCTAGTGCCCGCTATTGCGAAAGCACGTCCCTCCTGCGTCGCAGACGAGATCGTAGTACCGGCAAAATGTGACCATTTTGGGATCTACGTGATCTGGAAGGATTGTACATAACAATCAAATCAGATAGATATTTAGGAGCTAAATTATTGAGAGCTTTGTAAACGCATAACAGACTCTTTTAGTCGATACGGTCAAAGAACGTAAGATCGGTGTAATATAGTCTCGTTTGTGGCTACCTGTGAGTAGACGGGATGAAGAGTTTTGGACCGTGTGAAGACGAGAGATGGAAGAGAGCGGTAACCCAGAATACAAAGAATTACAGTAGTCGTGTCTAGTCTCATATCACCCCTCCTCTCTCTCTCTCTCTCTCTCTCTCTCTCTCTGTCTCTAAAGGTATGCAGAGGCACGATTGACGTTTATGGTTGTTTTAATCCTCAGCAAGTCCAGACAAGACAACAAAAGTGCACCTTGCACTACTTGGCACGTCCTCCAGCTAATGAGGGTCCAAATACCTAAGAGAGAAAGAAAGAGAGAGAGAGAAAGAGAGAGAGAGAAAGAGAGAGAGAAGGGGTGCACAGGTGATCCCTCTCTCCCTTTCAGCAGGTGCACCACACACAGAGAGGATACGCCCCAAACTTCAGAGTTCCTGTGATAAAAACAACAACAATCAGTGCCCTGCTTCCACCTGCCGCCTCCTCCTCCACTTCCTCCACCTGTGTGAAATCTCTCTGATTAAATTGACTAAATCCAGCCTTCTCTTCACTTCTCCCTGCCCTTCTCTCCTCCTCGGGCTTCGTCATGACACGCTGTCGCTCTCCAGGCAGATTCTGGAGAAGAAAGTTGTCTTATGTTACACACACGAAGCTTCTGAAGTGGTAATTAGAGAGCAGAAGGTTTGTAATTACAGCAAAAGCTCACCGCTGGAGTCTGAATGCGCTTTCTTGTGTACTGAGAACATTTAGACAAAATCTTTTCACTGTATTACAGCTAATTATATTTTTTTTACCTGATGTATAAACACATGTTTGGGCCTATTTTGCTTTCTGTACTGAGAACGATCTATAACTATTCTACAGCTTACAAGCTAGAATGTTACATTACAACCCTAATGTTAGCTAAATAGATAGAAACATAACCAGGCATAAAACATCTAATTTAATGTAATATCACCTGAATATCTGATAAGCAAGTTAGTTACACTGATGCTAATATGATTTAGCCAATTTACAATCTGTTTAGCAAGATAAAAACATTCAGCAGCAATAAAAATTAGCTAGGCTTATGCTAATATGACATGACCAACAAGTAGCTAAACCTATACTTTACTAGATAGCTAGCAACATTAAAGGCAGGGTCTCCGATTTTTGAGAAATGCTTCAGAAAACTGAGTCGGGCCGAAAAATAAACAGAAATCAAAACAAAAATCAAAACAAACGTATAGCCAATGAGCAGAAAGGGGCGTGTCTTGTCGATATGGGTGGAGAGAGTGTTCAGAAAGAAGAAAGAGAAGAAAGACTTACGATAAGGCAAGAAGTAGGACGTGTTAATATAGGATCAGCTTTCCAGCGCTGGAGAGAACTGAAGGAGCAGGACGTTGGCCACATATTCACAGGTTGGAGTTTCCCGAGTCAATAACTCCTGAGCTAAACGCTGTTACTACACAAATAACACATCTTTTCTATCGTAGTAATGTAGAGAGGCAGCTACAACCGCGTTTTGTGTAGTAACAGCGTTTAGCTCAGGAGTTATCGACTCGGGAAACTCCGACCTGTGAATATGTGGCCGACTTTACTTAAGACGCCGAGGCGCTTTTTTCCTTCTCGATAGGTGAGTAACGTTGGTTTTGCTTTGTTACACAGAACTAATATATGCCTTTGTCCTTTACATCATTATGCTTGTGTGTCATTTTTGCTTGTTTGTTTATCTACAATTGTATTGTTCTTCCCTTCAGCTATGATAAAGACACGTTTCTTTCAGTTAGTCGCCTGGGTTACGTATGTATGTGTGGGCGGAGCTATCGATACAGGGGTGGGACCCGTTTGGCTTAGGGGCGTGTTTGTTTTGGTTATTTTATATGTCAACATTGGCTTTCAAAAATCGGAGACCTCACATTTAACTATTCATTGACAAATGCTAACTTAGCATTATGAGTCACGTAGCTAGTGAAGTGCATCAAATTAAGAACAATATGATATTATACCTGACAGACGTAAAAAGCATTTCACTGCATGTCGTACTCTGTATGTATGTGTATGTGACAAATAAAATTTGATTTTGATATTAATGAAAATTTGCCAACTAATGTTAGCTAAACATATACTGTAGCTTTGCAGAATTAAACAGAATAATTGGTAGCTATTGTCATTTACAGCTAATAATATAATACTGCAGATATCAACACTAACCAGGAAAAAATATTAGGTTAAAATTTTAAACCTAATTCTACGATGTGCAGCATAACTAGTAAGAGCTAGCTAGTGCTAATTAGCTAACATGAGATGATAATACAGTTTAACCAGCTAATAAAAATAACAATAACCAGCAGCTTTACTGTGTTACAAGCTAGCAAGTTAAGTCTAATGTTAAAAAATACTAATAATATGATCTTACCTCAAGTTACGTGTATATTAGCTAGGCTAATGCTAATTTTATTTAATTTACCCAAAAGTTAGCTGAGTAATTAGCGATATCAACCATCTACCAAAATGGCACCAGCTAATGTAAGTTAAAGCAATAATAAAGAACACATTTATCCAATTCATTGCAATTTATAGTAATAGAAAGCAATATTAATTATCCAAAAATATGCTTTAGCATTCTAGTCCAGTAATATGGATTATATATGCTAATATAACTTCATATGAGCAGCTAATGAAAATTCAACCTTCCAACGGCTAAACTGTGTCCTTAGTTAGAAACATATCAACAAGTTTTGAGACCTAGCGTGGACATGATAAACAGCTTTAGTGCTAGTTTACACACCGGACATTCTAGCTAATCCGCTACGTTGGGGTTTAGGATGAAATGTTGTGTTTTAGAGAAGCTGGCTTGTAAGTGTACGTCCAGAAACATGTTTATCTCTCTCTCTTTTTTTTTTCTGTGTCGTGAGTCAAAGCCCCCACACGGTGAAACACAAACCCATCATCAACACACACATTGAACAAAAGCCACAAGTATGACGCTGGTTCTTCCACCATTCCCCTCTTTTTCCTCGACTCACATGTGTCTCCCTTCGCTGATGTGTTTCATCATCCCTCTCTCCTGTGCCAAATAGCTTGAGGACATCATGCACAATCTATTAGCTCATCCTGGAGCTCTCTCTCTCTCACACACACACACACACACACACACACACACACACACACACACACACACACACACACACACACACACACTGCTTCACTTTGTATTGCACATTAAGGACTTGGGTAAGAAAGTGTCTTCTTGCACATTGGGATCTAAATGCTGGGATGAATAATAAGTGAGATCATCACTGACACTTACACCTACAACTTTAATCGCTTGTGATCGGTGGATGAAGTGGTGTACACGCTACACGCTACACATTACACATTCGAACAGAAACGATGCTCCTGAACGTTCATGTCTGAACCACAAATTTTGCTTTGATTGGTCAGACTGACTTTAGCAGCAAGAACTTTGTCCTCCTCCTACTTTGTCCTTTCTCTTGGAATCTTATTGACTGATTCTTATCTTGATCTTTCTGCTAGTCAACATGCTTGAACTCGCTAGATAGCTAGCAACATTAACTATGCTAAATAGCTACCATTAGGAGAGATAATAGTCATTTTACCCTGATTAACATGTAAGCTAAACTGATGTTAAACAAATTTAACCAAAAAAATAGGCGGGGCACGGTGGCTTTGTGGTTAGCACGTTCGCCTCACACCTCCAGCGTTGGGGGTTCGATTCCCATCTCCGCCTTGTGTGTGTGGAGTTTGCATGTTCTCCCCGTGCCTCGGGGGTTTCCTGCATCTTATAATTTCCTTCCATATTTGGAATTGTCAGAAAATAGTGTAGTCAAATCTGTGGATGGAGATCTCAGACCTTTAGTGAGAAGAAGCCAACTCCATGTGGTCATCGAGGACAACAACCTCGTCATCGATACACAATTATCAGACTGTATCTGACTGTACAAAGGACATTATTCATAATAACAGTTTATAATCACACCCTGCAGTGTCACCCAAATGAGGATGAGGTTCACTTTTGAGTCTGGTTCCTCTCAAGGTTTCTTCCTTTTCCATCTAATGGAGTTTTTCCTCACCACAGTCACCTCAGTCACCTCAGACTTGTTCGTTATGGATAAATACAAACGCATTTAAATATTCATTCATTCATCCATTTTCTAACGCTTATTCGAACTTCTCGGGTCATCGGGTATCGAGGCAGGATACACCCTGGACGGAGTGCCAACCCATCGCAGGGCACACACATGCTCTCATTCACTCACACACACACACTACGGACAATCAACCTACCATGCATGTCTTTGGACCGGGGGAGGAAACCGGAGTACCCGGAGGAAACCCCCGAGGCACGGGGAGAACATGCGAACTCCACACACACAAGGTGGAGGTGGGAATTGAACCCCCGACCCTGGAGGTGTGAGGCGAACGTGCTAACCGCTAAGCCACCGTGTCCCCCTGCATTTAAATATAAGTCTAATATTAAACTTGAACTTTCCGTACTATATTTCATACGTTCTGTAAAACTGCTTTGAGTCACCGTCTATTGTTGAATTGAATTGAACTGAAGATTCAGGTGCTAATCAGATATCACAGGATAAACACAACATGTGGTCCTAACTTGCCCCTCTATCCGCCCCCATACACACACACACAATCTCACACACACACACACACACACACACACACCCCCAGCTGAGATGTTCTTTAACCACAAATTCATTGTTGGTCCATTTAGCAAGACCATTAACTCTCACATGCTTTATGCTTGGCCTGGATCCTGCCTCACTTCTCAGTCACTCTGCATAAATAAATAAAACCTCATGATTAATAAAGGTCTAGACAAAGTTACTGTACCTCCTCAGAGCCTCGTCTGACCGAAGCATCGCTCAGATCTCTGACAGGGTAGCTGAAAGCCTCCTGCAACAGTTTAGATCTCTTACTGACTCAGCTGTCCAAACCACAGCTTCAGACAAAAGCTGGAAAAACGTCAGAGCTTAAACATGTCCCTGACTGCCTCCTAAGTGTCTATCTATGGTTACATACTGCCTTTAACCATAGAAACAAGATCATACCGTTCCCTAAATGCCCCAAACTGTAACTTTAGTCATCCAGCTTGCAGAAGACCGGCGCAAAAATGTTCCCAAATTCCACTGTTACACAAATCTTCATATAAAACCTATATCTTTAATCATACTTTAATCATTTTTTTTTTTTACGTATCATCTTTACATCAATCAGAGTTTCAGATTTAGAGAATGAAGATCTGTGACCATGGATGAGGACAAAAAAACGTTCTGTGAAATGCGTATTTAAAAAAAAATTCCACAAACGCTTTTTATTTAGATCCTGCTGACCAATCGGGTTGTGAGTCGGGTTCTAAGCGAGAAAAAAGAACTCTGGGTTTATTTTTGGGGAATTCGATGGTTTGTGGTTGTGGCCTTGTTTTGAGATGTTTATTATGGAGAATACTAAATCTGTTAGCTAGTAGTTAGTTAGCTAGCTAGAACCGCTGAAGAGTTTCTAAACCGATAAGATGTCGAAAAAGTGTGAAAGCTCTTTAATTACGTCATCTATTTATTCCTTTACGGGAGTTTTTTTTTTAAACCCGGTCTTACCGATGATCAAAGCGCTTTATCCTCAAGCTACAAACAAATGCTAATAGTGGTACTTAAAGCTTCAATTATGTACTTTTAATCGGTTTTAAATCGGTGTCCTTATTCTCACGGACGAGACGCCCGGGCTCGTCACGAGCCGACACCTAATCTGGAAACGTTCTGAGCTTCTCCGCTACAAGAGAGCCGGAAATCTGCTGCTAAAAGAAAAGAAAAGAAAAGAAAAGAAAAGAAAAGAAAAGAAAAGAAAGGTCCAGTTTTAAAGTTTTTAAAGTTTCACAGCAAGTCTAGGTCCTAGTTCTGAGGTGCTAGTAATGCTATCACCTATGTTTTTGTTGTTGTTTTCTGATTTAGCCTGGTTTATTCGATTAGCATGGAATTTCTTTAAACATTTCTTTCTAATCAAATGTGCTATTTAAATTAGAAGCATGAAATATCAGCTAGGAGGCTCTTCCTGTGTAAATTAAAAGCTAAGTCTAATCCACATGTAGGCTACGATGTTTACCTCTGTGCCTCAGTGACAGATGAGACTTGGATCAGATGGAGCGTCGCTCTCTCTCTCTGTCTCTCTCTGTGTGTGTGTGTGTGTGTGTGTGTGTGTGTGTGTGTGTGTGTGTGTGTGTGTGTGTGTGTGCGTGTGTCAGTCGGCTGTGCTACTCCACCCAGATGCTTTTTATCAGAGCTGCAAAATGGCCGCTGTTTATATGCAGCTGACAAGCCGTTTCCTGTGTCCCAAGGTCTAGGAGCTAGGGCTCGTATGGAGCTAGAGGAGGAAAAAAAAAGCGAAAGACAGATAATGGGGGCTAAAGAAAAAAAAAACACCCCCGTTATTTTAAACTAGGTCAGCATAAACTCTCTGAGCTTCCTTTTTGGCTCATGAGACCAAAAATGGTGTGGTGTGGTGCAAGTGCAGCGCTGTGTAAAGTGCACAGTCCTGTAGAGCATAATAAATAAATAAATAAAAAGAGAGAGAGAGAAAGAGAGAACGAAAATCTGCTCGATTGACCGGTACCAGAAGGAAGCTATGGTATTGCCCGGAAGGGGGGGGGGGGTGTTTGATGTGCCAGCGCTGTCACGTTAATGTAAAATACTGGACCGCTTTGAGTCTCAAATTCATAACGCATGGTTCTTGGATGCAGCATCGATGTTCCCGAAGAGATTTTTCTGTGCCTGCTCTTTCTCCCGATCCCACAGTCAGCGGAAAAACCTTTCTAAATATAGCCTGAAAGTTTTTTTTTTTCTTCTTTCCCTCCCGAATCCCTGAGCTGAAACACAAGGGCCATATTTCAGCTGTAAGAAGTGCGTGCTTTAGGTTTAGTCAGCGTAGGAGGCACCTCTTGGCTGTGGGATCAATCTAAACATCTTAGCTTTCTGTGTTTGTGTGTGTGTGTGTGTGTGTGTGTGTGTGTGTGTGTGTGTGTGTGTGTGTGTGTAAGTGTGTGTTTCATAAGCGTGACACATGTGCTCCTTGACTAATGTGACATTCCAGCTCCATTAGTGACAGACACACAATACGCTCGCAGCTTCTCGGGCATGACGGCCATCGGTGCCGTTTCTCGTTCGCATCTCGAATAAGACACTGTCCTTCCGCTACAGGTAAGAGGTGCTGTTTTAACTCCAGCAGGGGGGGAAAAGTCCCTTCTTCACAGTGAAGAACCATCCTTATGTCATCAGCCCACCCACACACATTCTTTCAGAACATGAACCCCAGTCTGAAGGGAACTGAGCTCCCCGTGAGCTTCTCTTCCCTTCCCCCAGACTGCAAAGTGTGTTTAATACGTCTGACTCAGTGCGAGACGACCACATCAAGCTCTGAAATCAGTCTGTTCGCCTCACACACACACACACACACACACACACACACACACACACACACTGCTCTCCACTTTGCAACATCCCACCCTGAGTATTTAAGCTTTGTGTATACATCATATTGAATTATTTAATTATTTAACGAACCCTTATACTGTCTGATAAATAATACACGTGCGTTGCCTTACATCTTAAATCCATCACTGAAAGTACAAATTAAACTATTTTACTTTTACTTCTTTATTGTAGCATAAAGATTTATTTATTTTTTTATTATAAGGAATAAATACAGGAAGTGTGTTATTCGTGTTACATCACAGTATCATTCATTTTAATTTATTAATGATCCGGTTATAATCATATTTATCGTCTTATAACCTTAACAACACACGTCTGTTCGTCGTTTAGTAGGTATCAGAAAATTCTTCCCTAACTTCTTCTCCTCTCTCTTTTTTTTTCTCATTTGAAGTTAAAAAGCATAAATAATGCTGTGATTCCTCCCAAAACTCACCAATTCGGTGAGAAAACATCTAAGTTAAATAAATACGAAAAGACGAGTAATTGCACTTTTACTCGAGTAAAGAATACGTGATTATTTATCTCTGTCTTGTGTACGTGTAGCGAGAGAGAGAGAGAGAGAGAGAGAGAGAGAGAGAGAGAGAAGTCAGACCTCCAAAACCCCTTCACACTTTCCCGCTGAAGTAACAGAGGTTTTTGTATTAAACGTTGTTACACAGCTTTATTCTTACTTCACGTCAACATGGACCTAAATGTATAAAAACGAGTAACGCTGGAAAATTGATCTACTGTATTTTCCAAGATTGTTCCACTTTTAATAACAATTCGAAAACGGGTCATTTTGACCTGGACAGGATATACACACAGATTTATTCTGTGTGTGTGTGTGCGTGTGTGTGTGTGTGTGTGTTTCAGAGAGGGTGGAATAAGCAATTACACAAGAAATCTGTGAGCTTCTTGCCTCACAAGCAGTGAAGGAAGTGCATCGTTACTCCGGCAAGACTGGCTGGCGTCAGTGTGCAGGTCACAAGGGCATTGTAGATCCAACATGTGGTTCTGGGGAAAGGAGGGGGTAAAAAAAAAAGCGAGGGGTATAAAGTGAGGGATGAAGAGAGGGAGGGATGGAGGCTGTCCTACACCAGGAAAGCCCCTGGACTTCAGGCCAGGATTTAGCTTCGGCCTGTTGGGGCTTCCCATATTTAACCGATTGCAGCGCAGAGGAAGAGCTTAAGACTGGATGCACTGGTTAGCGTGGTGCTGGCGATCGTCGCCTTTCCTCTCTCTCTCTCTCTCTCTCTCTCTATATATATATATATATATATATATATATATATATATATATATATATACATATACATATACACACACTATCTCACTTCCATTTTTCTCCAGTTCCTCTGCCTCTTTTCATCCATAGCATTAAGTACACCGTGTCATTAGCAGCACTCTACACTCTATAGGATCCCCGGAGCCGACAGAACGACAGGTGTACGCAGGTGCTCCATTCATCCGTCGACACGTCTTTCGTTCTCGCGCACACACAAACACACACACACACACACACGCTTTACAACAAGCGCTGTCATACTTTCTTTCATCAGTATTTACTCTCATCACACAGGGAACAGACGTTTCTTTTTTATCCAAACATAAATTAGTTTATTGAAAACCCACTTCATATGGAGATACAAAAAAAGTCAAAATAGAGATACAATGGACCTGAATAATAAAAAAAAAAAGAAAGTGATTGCAAAGCGTCTCTGTTACAGGATCATTGTGTATATATATATATATATATATATATATATATATATATATATATATATATATATATATATATATATATACAATGTTTAAGAAGGAAAAGGCAGATGTACAGGCAGATTATCTCACTGTGGCTTGAAGAGTTTCCATAGACCAATTCAGCATTTCATGTATTTTTACAAAAAGAGACAAAAGGTCACCGAAGTCATCTTTGGTTTCTTTGCAAATAAAGCTGGTTCATTTAATCGTTTCCACTGACGAATTGAAAAAGCAACATGTTTTACATCCTCAGTGCATCTTATAATTTCATATCGTATTTAAAATGACGGCACCGACCGATCGTCCCTTCGTCACTTCCTCTAACATCGTTGTGCTTTTCGACACTTTAGTGCACACTTAACATTTCATTCGAGTAAAAAAAAAAGAAAAAAAAAAGAGAGTAAACATTCAGAGACATGATACAAATGTTTGGAAATGAAAGGCATTAGGGATGAGTGTTGGTACAATCTGACAGAGTTTATTGCTCTTTTTTTTTAGAGATGTGTGGAAAGCTCTACGGAGCTGAAACGTCTGTCGACACGCCGCCTCCGCTCGCACAGCTGTCCCAATACATCGCTGCAAAGTGTGTGGAGCATGGTGAGAGATACCCCCCTCCTTTTATACCACACACACACACACACACACACACACACACACACACAAACACACACTTCCCCCTCTCCAGCAGCTGCATGCTAAAGGAAAGGGCCGGACCAGCCGGCACCAACGGGCATCTTGAGAATGAGGCGCACGGCCCAACTGCAGAACACAACCCCCACTGTTTAACCTTGATCGAACTGGGTTAGGAAAACATTTCGCAGCATTTGTGCGACATCGCCTAAATCTGTCTTTGTCCGCTATGAAACCCAGTAAGGAAAAATTAACACAACACAAATATCGAGAGGATATTTTTCGCTTGTCGCATTTAACCCGAGTTCATCCACCGGGTCAGGATTAGACTCGGTCGACAGGATGGTGGTTAAATGCTAACTCGTGTCCATCTCCATCTTTGGCCATGTTTGAGAGCGTCTAGGCATTTGGGCAGCAGCTGGAGACGGTGTGTTTGTGTAGGAGTGACATGCGGCTGAAGGTTCGAGAGCAGGTGCCGCACTGGTACTTTTTCACCTCTGAGTGGGTCTGAAGATGAGCTCTCAGATTGGAGCGGTCGGCAAAAGCCCGGTTACAGTGAGGGCATGAGAACGGACGCTCACCTGAAGAGAAAAAAAGAGGTGTCTTAAGGATATGATCAAACACCAAGTGTAACTTATTGCTAACGCTAGCAGCGCTAGCAAGGCGAGCAGGCTGAACAGAAACGCTTTAGTGTATTTTATTCGTATGTAATTGTTCTGTTATACGTTAAGCCACTCACCGGTGTGTGTACGAATGTGGCCCCTGAGCAACCACGGTCTGGAAAAGGCCTTGCCGCAGGTGGTGCAGACGCACGGAAGTGTGTGTGACCGGATGTGCATCTTCAAAGCTCCCAGACTGTTGTACTCTTTGGGGCAGTGTTTGCACCGGAAGGCAGCTCTTGTCGTAGTGCTATCGGTCATGTTGGCATTTTCAACCAGGTTAGCGTTGGTGCTTGCACTGCAATGCGAGAGCTGGTGGCGTGAAAGTGCTGCTCGGCTGCTGCAGGAAATCCCGCAGTGGGCGCACTGGAAACGGTCCGACGGGTCAGGACTCGGAGGGTCGGAAGTCCTGCCTTCGTCTTCCTCACCCGAGCTGGATGGAGAACTGAGGTCCAGCGGAGCGATGGAGGTCGGGGTTGTAGGGGACGAAGGAGGGAAGGAAAGCGGAAGGGCGTTCGCGGTCCATACGAGAGCCGAAGCGTAGGCGGTCACCAGCGAACCGTCTTCTTTGGTTGGTAGTTCTGCAAGCGGGTAGCGCTCTGGTACCATGTCAGAGATTGGATCTGGAGGAAAAAAAATAGATAAGGAAGACAGAGAGTCAGGTGGCAGTTCCACAGGGCTAATCCAGTTAAACGGTTAAGTTGTTTTGATGCTCTGGTATCATGTTACAGTCAAATGGTCGATTTGTCACAAAGAAAGGCAGTTAGATTTGATTATTTAGAGTGTAGAGTTTGCCCACAATGCCATGGGGGCTTTTGGCTTGTCGCCACATCTTCCTCAGGGTGAATTTGCAATGACACTGACAAATGTGACTTTAGCTTAGTGTGAAAGGGTTTCAGTGGAAATATCTGGACATGACTTCATGAATTAGATTACCATTGCCTGTGTGTGTGTGTGTGTGTGTGTGTGTGTGTGTGTGTGTGTGTGTGTGTGTGTGTGTGTGTGTGTGTGTGTGTGTGTTTATGTGGACCTTCTGGATGCACACCAACTATGGAGTAATGGGTCTTATTTCCACCACTTATTGACACAAAGTGCCAGAGGACTGCAGCTCTCTAAGTGCTAAACTAGATTCAGGAGGATGTAATTTGCAGCTTAGGACAGCAGCACCAACAGAAAAGTGGGGCAAGAAAAAAATCCCGTTTGAGATGTTTGTTGCTACCTTCAGGAGCCCACATATGCCATGCATCAATTAGGCATCAAAGCACAAATTAAAATACCTAAGAAAAAAAGCACTGTTACTCGCTGATCAGGTTGTGCAATGCAAATATTGATTTCGACATGCAAATATAGCTGGGTTGGTGTATTGTAACCGTTTCTTATTATTACTCAAAATAGCATGGGATCTGGTTCAAGAATTAACAAGAAGAGTATGGAATAACCATATATATATATATATATATATATATATATATATATATATATATATATATATATAATCATCAACGAGAACACTTACACATTCCTAAAAAAGTTCCTCAAAAAATTCCTCATTACTCATACAAGGCAAGAGCTCCATGAATGGACTTGTCGAGACTTGAAAAGTTTTAAATTGTTGACTCTTACCGTTCTGGCTCTCCAGTTCACTGTAGTTCGGCTTCTTGCTCGTGAAATACTTCTTCACCAAAAACGAACGTGGCATCTTGAGAGCTTGATGACCGTTATTCTCGGTATGAATCCACCGCAGCGGTCTTCAACACGGCTACAGAAAGTTTTAAACCAACTTCTGGAATCGACCTCCAGGAAACGGGGAAGTTCAGTACGGTCGTGAGGATCGTTTAAAAAAAAACTTTTGAGCAGTTTTAAAAAGAAAATAAGACACGTTCCTGGTGGAGTATCCTCTAGATCCAAAGAGAATAGAGTTCTGTGGTATGTTTGATTAAAAGTACACCCATTCTGCTCAGAGAAGCCTCTTCATATAACAGGGCAGGGGTGGAAGGGGTGTGGTTTGGAAGGGGCTGGGCTGAAAGCGGGCCGGGCCAGGCCGAGATTTGGGTGGGTTAGAGTGAAAATGGGTGTGGTTAGCGATTGGGCTGGAGAAATGACTGAAGTGGAAAAGTGATTGGGTTTAAAATGGGGGTGGAAATGGTTTTGGGGTGGAAAATGGGTTGGGCTAGAAAGTTAGTGAAGGAATGATGTTAAGGTAAGAGGTGGAAATGGGTTATAGGATGGTTGAAATGAATTTAGAGTCTTAAAAATTTGGTATGAGGTGTGAAAAAGAGGTGGACGTTCGTTTCCACAGAAAGCCGTTAGACAGGAAAAGGGAAAATGCTTTTAAACTGGTGGAAATGGGGGTTGAGTTGGACAGAACTTGGGTAAGAAATGGTCTAGGGTAGAAAAAGAGTTTGAGGAGAAATGCAAGTCGATCAAGGGGTAAATGGGATTTTTGGATAGACAGGAGTGGGAAAAGTAGGAAAGAAGATTAAGGTGACCGACACGGGATGTAGTTTAGGCGGAACAGCGTATAGGGTTAGAACCCATAACACTATACGTGGTTCCGCCTTAGCTACGTTCATCGAGCTCTCATGAGAAATTGGATTTGTAATGGAAAAAGTTTAGGGTAAAAATGTTAAGGGTTTGAGTTTTGAGGTTGTTTGAAGAACTGGAAAGAAAGAAGTGGATAAATTTGTGATTTCAGATGAAAATTCTTGGGTGCACAGAAAACAGGTGGCTTTGGTAAAGAAAGGGTTTAGGGTAGAAAAATGGTTTAAAATGGAATGGAGGTGGGGAAAAGGGATACTAAGGTGGAGGAAGTCCTGCATACCTAATGCTATAAGAGCAAAATAAAGGTCATAGAAATGGTTTTAGACTCTGGTGGAGACTGGTTTGGGATATGATGGATGGATTCTATCTGTGATAGAAGGAAGGCTTGCGGTGGAATGAACATAGGCAATGAACATGAGTTATAGGTGAAAAAGGTGGTGAGGTTATTCAGACTTTTTTTTATAAAGACCATCTTTAGTCCCGAACCCACAGAAAATGCTCGGATTGTTAAAGGTGACCTCGCGGCCTGCAGGTGCCCCGAGGGAGCGCCCCCGCTCGTAGCACTTAATCACCACCGATTTACACAAATCCCATTAATCAGAGATCATTACCCTATTTAAGGTGCATTCCAAGCCAGATTAAACTAATCAATTTAAATCTAAAGCACAAGCATGAAATCGACGTCAGGTTTTCTTCATATGATGAAATATTTCAATCCACTATATTCGGTTACGTCCTCGTTTAGAAGGTTTAGTAAAACCTCATGTTTGGGGATTACATTTAAAACGATTGGCTATAAATGAGAAGCAAAAAGGAGACAAATCGAGTTCGACACCCTGATCGAATGAGTTTGTGAAGGAGTTTTGTGTTTGGATCCTGGATCTATAGCGCCCTCTGCTGGAGTGCGTGGTTTTTTTCTATTTATTTTTATTTATTTTAATAAATTTTATTATATATGTGAAGAACATATTTGTATTATGATATTTATGCACACACTCACATATACACACACACACACTCACACACACACACATGGGTCTAAGCTCTATGTTATACATGGTCTCTATAGATAGTTAATGTTCTGTCTCCCTGTATAATGAGTAATGAGTGCTTTTTTGTTTAGTATATAGGTTTCCATGGTCAGTAAATTAAGCATGTCGTGTACTAGGTCTACGGCTAATAACTTTGTACAATGCTCAATTCATTTCCCTCCTAAAAAGCAAGTTTTACGAGTGCAGGGAAGATAACCTCCCGTGGCTTTTCTCCCCGTTCTCTAACAAAGAAGCAATGCTTTCCATTCAAGTCTTCTACACTATAGGAATCGTCTGGTGCCGTATGAAAAGCCGCGCTTGTTCACACCAGATAAAGGGATCAAAACCATCCAAACAATCTTGCCTTGTGACCCACAGTGCAGTCCAGCTTGGTGGAAGCTGGGGCACAGCTCAGATGCTCAGATGCTCAGATACTTGTACGTTATACACAACGATGATCCTCACACTTAGAACAAAAGTAAATAATAAAAATGTACTGATTCTGATCTGATTCTTGAGTTTAACTCTACAATGAAGTTTGCTTCTGTCTTGTTGTGTAAATGTCGATGATCGAACATCTTCGTCATGTCCGACCTCACAGTGGTGTTAATATGGAGCTCATATAAATATAAAAGTGCATCTTTAAAGTATCTTCAAAGTAAATGTTGATGTCAAACCCATTTCTGTTCTCTGAGATGCCCCAAGTGCTCGTTCATTCAGTTAACTTTGGGCCTGTGGTTATTTCACTCCACTATAGACTGTTGTAGGAAGGACATTATTTATTTACATTGACGTTATTTCCCGTCCAGCGTCACCTAAATGAGGATGAGGTTCAATCGTGAGTC